>NC_041386.1:751265349-751341543 GCF_002162155.2 Triticum dicoccoides | reverse complement strand
GAGGAGGAGGAGGAGGAGGAGGAGGAGGAGGAGGAGGTTGGGGAGGAGGTTGGGGAGGGGGAGGCAGGCGAGGAGGAGGGTGGTGGCGGGGATGATGGTGGTGACGGGAAGGGGGTTGACAAGAAGGGGTGGCTGCGTGGTAACGCAAAGCTACCAAAGCAGGTTCCGGCTACTGAGGAGCAGAAGTGGCTCATTGAGCCCACGGGAAAAGAGTAAGTGGTTCATTATTTTGCTTGTCACATGCTTATTCCGTTCTTATTTATTTTGCTTGTCACATGCTAATAGTTCATTCTTTTGCAGCAACTGGATATATTCTACAGGGGTCTGTATTCCCAACGGCCTCATCACCGTCTTGCTGAAGTTATACTGGCCGGGGTTGTACTGTCCGGATCCAGTCAGGCAACCGGCTCGTCGGGTTTTGGCCACGAGCTGGGACCACTGGGAAGCGGCCCGCCACGCGAACCATGAGACCCATGCCAAGGCCGTGATCACTACTTTCTGGGTGAGTTCTCTTCAGAAGAACAAGTCCATTCTAGTTTCATGAAAATGATTTAAGTCATGGCTTCTTCCATTCTTGTTTCATGCATGATTGTAGAAATTCTATCGAGTTCTTCCGGAGCACAGGGCTAGAGCGGACCAGATCGTGCTGCGCCAATGTAAGAAGAAGGCCCGCCAGATGCAGTATGAGGTGCGCTATGTGGCCATCTTCACATACTACCACAACTATCTTGGTGTGAAGATGACCAAGGAAGAAGCGCGGAGGATGGGCATTACCTTGGAGAGGCCCGAGTTCTTGGCGGTAAGTATAAAAGATTTTTCATTATGCTTTCATATATTATGCTTTCATTATGCTTTCATTACCTTGTGGTGCTTTATGCTTTATGCTTTATGCTTCCATAACACCAATTTGGACACACCTACATGCCATTATGCTTTTATTATGTAGGTGTGTCCAAATTGGAGTTATGGAAAAGACGAGTCCTGGGCGGCATTGGTGGATCATTGGTGTGATGAGGCTGGAGCGTGGGCGGCTATGAGAACCAAAAATAAGGCTAACCGAGGGAAGGAGGGAGTACATGCTCAGGGAAACCGAAACCACTGTCTCCACAAGGCAGTTAATGTATGACTAACCCATTAAACATTCTTCTTCTATTTACCATCACTTTCTTATGTATGACTAACCTCTGTTTGGTGGTGCAGGAGGAGAAACTGAAGCGGCCACTCTCAGACATGCAGGCGTGGGAGATCGCCCATACGCGGAAGGACTCCAAGCCTGGCGAGCCCCAGTACTACGGCAAGAAGACCGCGGGGAGGAAGCAGGCCTACTCCGAAGCGTATCTGAAGTTGCATCCTGACACACCTGACCCCATTGCGGCGCCTCTGGACGACAGGGCGGTGGTGAGCATGGGGCCCAAGGAGCACGGTCGGGAGGCGGTTCTCGATGCTGTGATCACTCCTAGTATCTCCTACACACAGCTTCGTCGGATCGACCCGAGCCTGACCCAGCGCACGAGCCAGCCAGTGACCAGTACACAGTCCCTCTTTCAGGAGCAACAATCTGTAAGTATTTTCCCTCTTATCTTCATTGCTCACTTTATTTTCTGCATTTAGTAGTTTTATGAGTTCCATCATGTCATACCGTAGGCCTACCTGGAGTACACACGCCAGGAGACCATGGCGTGGCATCAGAGGCTTTATGAACACCAAGTGCAGAGGGATAGCCAGATGCAGCAGGCTTTTCAGGATATGGCGGCCGGCAGGTGTCCTCAGTTCCCTCCAGCACAATGCCTTCCAGCACAACCAGTGCTGATGAGCTTTGAGGAGTTTGTGGCACAGAATGCTGGCCCCTCGCCGGTTAGTTCATCCCTAATCTATTCACCAAAGCATGTCATGCCTTTCAACACAGTCATATATCCCGTTAATTTGTCTTTTTCAACATCCAGGGAACAGGTGGATCTACCGTTGGTGGTGGTCTTCGCAGTACTCCCGAGTCATGGAGCCCGACCACTCCGATCCACGGAGGCGGAGGCGGAGGTGGAGGCGGTCTTGGCGGTAGCGCTGCCGCTAGCAGTGATGACCTGGGCTTCGGTCGTCTTGGCGGTGACGACCTCCGTGGTGCTCGACGTCCTGGCGCTTAAGCCTTTGGGTCACATTGTGGCGGTCTTGGTGGTGATGATACTTATATGCTTGTGATGTTTCTTATTGTTGTTTGTGACATTCTTATATGCTTGGTGGTGATGATACTTATATGTTTATGCTTTGCGATGCTTCTTATGATGTGTGATGATGAATTTGTTGTGTGATGCTGCTGGGCCAGCTGTTTGTGATGCATATATTTGTTGTGTGATGCTGGATATATTGAAATGAATTGAGCTGAAACAAAACAGAAAAAAGAAATAAAAAACAGACAGAAACTATGCCGACGGCTTAGCCGTCGGCATACTTTAAAACTAAGCCGACGGCTAAGCCGTCGGCATAGGCCTGTTCCAGGAGCTCCCAGTGGCTGCCACGTGGCAGGTCTATGCCGACGGCTAGGCCGCCGGCATAGTTTCAAACTAAGCCGACAGCTAGGCCGTCAGCGTAGACCCGCCCCAGGGGTGACGCCTGCTCGCCACGTGGCACGTCTATGCCGACGGCCTAGCTGTCGGCTTAGTTTGAAAGTATGCCGACGGCCAGGCCGTCGGCATAGACGTGCCACGTGGCGAACAAGCATTGGTCAACACTTGACGGCGGCCGCCGTTAGGCGATAACGTTGCCGACGGCCAGGGCCGTCGGCATAGATGTACGGACACCGTCGGGATAGGTCCTATGCCGACGGCCTTCCTGGCTACGCCGACGGATATGTTGCCGACGACCCTATGCCGACGGGGGCCGTCGGCATAGGCCTATCCCGACGGCCGTTCAGGGCTATGCCGACGGCCCTGGCCGTCGGCATAGGGTGCGATTCCGGTAGTGCAAGACGTTACTAATTGTAATCAGCAGTCGTACTGACAGCAGTTCATCTTGTCGGTGTGTACTGACAGTTACACATCACACAATTTGCATGTAAAGTGTGCGAACTTTCTATAGTCTTCACTGCTTTTGCTTCTGCCAGGATGATGGATGCAGCGAATTTGCATGCCGATTCACTGTGTAGCTGCCTGCTTGGTGTCGAGTTGGTCTTGACAGTAAGAAGACGGCCGTGCGTGTGTGTTTGCCAGCATTCATCAGTGAAGATAAAAAGAAAAAAGAAAGAAAGGTATTGGTTGCTGAAACAGAGCATCTCCTCCTCTATTTTTCCTGGACCGCTAGCTGCTGCATATGCTCCGTTTCGTCAACTGACATTCGCATACGCGCTTCACTTGTTCTTCAGTGAAGATCATTTTGTACACTATCATAGTTTCAGAAATGGTCTTACATTTTGGGGTATGAATGTATGGAAATTATCTCTTGATGATGCGTTCCATTCATTCATTCATAGTTGCCAAAGGATTAGCTGCAGCAACTGTCCGGAACTGAACTGAACCTGAATAACTACTTACTAGGACTGTAAACTTCTTCTTCAGAAAATAGTAGCAGTGTGCCAGTGTCAACTTCATCTTCAGTTAGCATACCGCTTTTTTGTGCGCCTACCGGCTCCCAACCGTCGATTCCAGATCCAACCGCCGCCTACATCACGTACCACTTGAACCACTCAGCATGTCGCTGTTTGAATTTTCCCCAAGGAGACGCTGTGTTAACTTTTACTGCTTTTATTTATATCCCCTTTCCAGTCTTGTGATTGCTATATATAAAACTCAGGATTTGAAGCCCGAGAGTTGAGCTACTCCGTACTTGGGTTAAAACCCCTGCTTAGCCGCCGTGTTCCGGCTGTGAGTGTCTCAAACCCGTGAAACCATACCCAAAATTGCTGCCCAAAAGTTCATACTTTTCTTTGTCTGAAAGAATCTTAGCCTGAACCCATCCAACGGTTCATCATACTGTGAACTTGGCAGGCTTAATTCTTATAAATTCGGTTCTCACGAGCATGCCTTCTCAGTAAGTGGTTGTGGTTAAGAATTAAACGGCCTCCATAGGACTTGAGAATCTTGAAGTTAAGAACAGATGCCTTCTCAGTAAGTGATTGTGGAAGTTATCTACCGGAACTGACGCCACTTGGGCACAAATCCTTCGTAATAAGTATCTTCAAACCAAAACGTTGTCTCAGGTCACGGTAAGACCAACTGATTCACCCTTTTGGAAAGGGCTTATGAAAGTTAAGCTTTCATTGTTTCAGAGGACAAAGCATATTGTTGGTAATGGTGCCAGCACGAGATTCTGGGAGGATACTTGGCTCGGAGGTGCACCCCTTTCAATCCAGTACCCGTCGTTATATCGTATTGTCCAACGACGCGAGGCTTTGTTGAAATGGTCTTTCATTCGATCCCCCTTAATATTCAGTTTAGAAGGCCGTTAGTGGGCAATCGTTGGGAGGATCGGCTACATCTAGTTAGGAGACTGATGAATGTCCAACTTTCACAACAACCCGATAAACTACGCTGGAATCTCACTAGGTCGGGTGAATTTACAGTTAAATCAATGTATGTTGATGTCATCAATTCAAGCTCGATTCCTAGCTCCAAGCATGTGTGGGATGTCAAAGTTCCTTTGAAGATCAAAGTGTTTATGTGGTTTCTACACAAACAAGTTATCTTAACAAAGGACAATTTGACAAAGCGTAATTGGACAAGGCCTACTAGGTGTAGCTTCTGTGATCAGGGTGAAACAATTAAACATCTGTTTTTTGATTGCCCACTAGCTAGAATTCTATGGACTGTTGGGGAACGTAGTAATTTCAAAAAAATTCCTACGCACACGCAAGATCATGGTGATGATATAGCAACGAGAGGGGAGAGTGTTCGTCCACGTACCCTCGTAGACCGTAAGCGGAAGCGTTAGCACAACGCGGTTGATGTAGTCGTACGTCTTCACGATCCGACCAATCCAAGCACCGAACGTACGAAGCCTCCGAGTTCAGCACACGTTCAGCTCGATGACGTCCCTCGAACTCCGATCCAGCCGAGTATCGAGGGAGAGTTCTGTCAGCACGACGGCGTGGTGACGATCTTGATGTTCTACCGGCGTAGGGCTTCGCCTAAGCTTCGCGACGATATGACCGAGGTGGAATATGGTGGAAGGGGGCACCGCACACGGCTAAGGAACGATCCGTAGATCAACTTGTGTGTCTATGGGGTGCCCCCCGCCCCCGTATATAAAGGAGCAAGGGGGGTGCGGCCGGCCCTAGGAGGAGGCGCGCCAGAGGAGTCCTACTCCCACCGGGAGTAGGACTCCCCCCCCTTTCCTTGTTGGATTAGGACTTGGGGGGAGGGAAAGAGGAAAGGGGGGCGCCCCCCCCCCTTCCTTGTCCTATTCGGACTAGGGGGGAGGGGGCACGCGGCCTGCCCTGGCCGGCCCTTCCTCTTTTCCCTCATGGCCCATTAAGGCCCATTATCTCGGTGTTCCGGTAAAATCCCGTTTTCACTCGGAACCTTTCCGAAGTCCAAACATAGGCTTCCAATATATCAATCTTTATGTCTCGACCATTCCGAGACTCCTCGTCATGTCCGTGATCTCATCCGGGACTCCGAACAAACTTCGGCACATCAAAACTTATAAACTCATAATAAAACTGTCATTGAAACGTTAAGCGTGCGGACCCTACGGGTTTGAGAACTATGTAGACATGACCTAAAACCATTCTCGGTCAATAACCAATAGCGGGACCTGGATGCCCATATTGGTTCCTACATATTCTACGAAGATCTTTATCGGTCAAACCGCATAACAACATACTTTGTTCCCTTTGTCATCGGTATGTTACTTGCCCGAGATTTGATCGTCGGTATCCAATACCTAGTTCAATCTCGTTACCGGTAAGTCTCTTTACTCGTTCCGTAATACGTCATCTCATAACTAACTCATTAGTTACATGCTTGCAAGGCTTAGGTGATGAGTGTTACCGAGAGGGCCCAGAGATACCTCTCCGACAATCGGAGTGACAAATCCTAATCTCGAATTATGCCAACCCGACATGTACCTTCGGAAACACCTGTAGAGCACCTTTATAATCACCCAGTTACGTTGTGATGTTTGGTAGCACACAAAGTGTTGTTCCGGTAAACGGGAGTTGCACAATCTCATAGTTGCAGGAACTTTGTATAAGTCATGAAGAAAGCAATACCAGTATACTAAACGATCAAGTGCTAGGCTAACAGAATGGGTCATGTCAATCACATCATTCTCCTAATGATGTGATCCCACTAATCAAATGACAACACATGTCTATGGTCAGGAAACATAACCATCTTTGATTAATGAGCTAGTCAAGTAGAGGCATACTAGTGACTATAGTTTTGTCTATGTATTCACACATGCATCATGTTTCCGGTTAATACAATTCTAGCTTGAATAATAAACATTTATCATGATATGAGGAAATAAATAATAACTTTATTATTGCCTCTAGGGCATATTTCCTTCAGTCTCCCACTTGCACTAGAGTCAATAATCTAGATTACATAGTAATGATTCTAACACCCATGGAGTCTTGGTGCTGATCATGTTTTGCTCGTGAGAGAGGCTTAGTCAACGGGTCTGCAACATTCAGATCCGTATGTATCTTGCAAATCTCTATGTCTCCCACTTGGACTTGGTCCCGAATGGAATTGAAGCGTCTCTTGATGTGCTTGGTCCTCTTGTGAAATCTGGATTCCTTTGACAAAGCAATTGCACCAGTATTGTCACTGAAGATCTTCATTGGTCCCGATGCACTAGGTATGACACCTAGATCGGAAATGAACTCCTTCATCCAGACTCCTTCATTTGTTGCTTCAGAAGCAGCTATGTACTCCGCTTCACATGTAGATCCCGCCACGACGCTTTGTTTAGAACTGCACCAACTTATAGCTCCACCGTTTAATATAAACACGTATCCGGTTTGCGATTTAGAATCTCCGGATCAGTGTCAAAGCTTGCATCGACGTAACCATTTACGACTAGCTCTTTGTCACCTCCATATACGAGAAACATATCCTTAGTCCTTTTCAGGTATTTCAGGATGTTCTTGACCGCTGTCCAGTGATCCACTCCTGGATTACTTTGGTACGTTCCTGCCAAGCTTATTGCTAAGCATACGTCAGGTCTGGTACACAGCATTGCATACATGATAGAGCCTATGGCTGAAGCATAGGGAACATTTTTCATTTTCTCTCTATCTTCTGCTGTGGTCGGGCATTGAGTTTGACTCAACTTCACACCTTGTAGCACAGGCAAGAATCCTTTCTTTGCCTGATCCATTTTGAACTTTTTCAAAATCTTGTCAAGGTATGTGCTTTGTGAAAGTCCTATTAAGCGTCTTGATCTATCTCTATAGATCTTGATGCCCAATATGTAAGCAGCTTCACCGAGGTCTTTCATTGAAAAACTTTTATTCAAGTATCCCTTTATGCTATCCAGAAATTCTATATCATTTCCAATTAATAATATGTCATCAACATATAGAACTAGAAATGCTACAGAGCTCCCACTCACTTTCTTGTAAATACAGACTTCTCCAAAAGTCTGTATAAAACCATATGCTTTGATCACACTATCAAAGCGTTTATTCCAACTCCGAGATGCTTGCACCAGTCCATAAATGGAACACTGGAGCTTGCACACTTTGTCAGCACCTTTTGGATCAACAAAACCTTCCGGCTGCATCATATACAACTCTTCTTCTAGAAATCCATTCAAGAATGCAGTCTTGACATCCATTTGCCAAATTTCATAATCATGAAATGCAGCAATAGCCAACATGATTCAGACAGACTTAAGCATCGCTACGGGTGAGAAAGTCTCATCGTAGTCAACCCCTTGAACTTGTCGAAAACCTTCCGCAACAAGTCGAGCTTTATAGACAGTAACATTACCATCAGCGTCAGTCTTCTTAAAGATCCATTTATTCTCAATGGCTTGCCGATCATCGGGCAAGTCAACCAAAGTCCATACTTTGTTTTCATACATGGATCCCATCTCAGATTTCATGGCCTCTAGCCATTTTGCGGAATCTGGGCTCATCATTGCTTCCTCATAGTTCGTAGGTTCATCATGGTCAAGTAACATGACTTCCAGAATAGGATTACCGTACCACTCTGGTGCGGATCTTACTCTGGTAGACCTACGAGGTTCAGCAGAAACTTGATCTGAAGTTTCATGATCAATATCATTAGCTTCCTCACTAGTTGGTGTAGTTGTCACGGGAACCGGTTCTCGTGATGAACTACCTTCCAATAAGGGAGTAGATACAGTTATCTCATCAAGTTCTACTTTCCTCCCACTCACTTCTTTCGAGAGAAATTCCTTCTCTAGAAAGGATCCATTTTTAGCAACGAATGTCTTGCCTTCGGATCTGTGATAGAAGGTGTACCCAACAGTCTCCTTTGGGTATCCTATGAAGACACATTTCTCCGATTTGGGTTCGAGCTTATCTGGTTGAAGTTTCTTCACATAAGCATCGCAGCCCCAAACTTTAAGAAACGACAACTTTGGTTTCTTGCCAAACCACAGTTCATAAGGCGTCGTCTCAACGGATTTTGATGGTGCCCTATTTAACGTGAATGCGGCCGTCTCTAAAGTATAACCCCAAAACGATAGCGGTAAATCGGTAAGAGACATCATAGATCGCACCATATCAAGTAAAGTACGATTACGACGTTCGGACACACCATTTCGTTGTGGTGTTCTAGGTGGCGTGAGTTGCGAAACTATTCCGCATTGTTTCAAATGTAAACCAAACTCATAACTCAAATATTCTCCTCCACGATCAGATCGTAGAAACTTTATTTTCTTGTTACGATGATTTTCTACTTCACTCTGAAATTCTTTGAACTTTTCAAATGTTTCAGACTTGTGCTTCATTAAGTAGATATACCCATACCTGCTCAAATCATCTGTGAAGGTGAGAAAATAACGATATCCGCCACGAGCCTCAACATTCATCGGACCACATACATCTGTATGTATGATTTCCAACAAATCTGTTGCTCTCTTCATAGTTCCAGAGAACGGTGTCTTAGTCATCTTGCCCATGAGGCACGGTTCGCAAGTACCAAGTGATTCATAATCAAGTGATTCCAGAAGTCCATCAGTATGGAGTTTCTTCATGCGTTTTACACCGATATGACCTAAACGGCAGTGCCACAAATAAGTTGCACTATCATTATCAACTCTGCATCTTTTGGCTTCAACATTATGAATATGTGTATCACTACTATCGAGATTCAATAAAAATAGACCACTCTTCAAGGGCGCATGACCATAAAAGATATTACTCATATAAATAGAACAACCATTATTCTCTGATTTAAATGAATAACCGTCTCGCATCAAACAAGATCCAGATATAATGTTCATGCTCAACGCAGGCACCAAATAACAATTATTCAGGTCTAAAACTAATCCCGAAGGTAGATGTAGAGGTAGCGTGCCGACCGCGATCACATCGACTTTGGAACCGTTTCCCACGCGCATCGTCACCTCGTCCTTGGCCAGTGCTCGCTTATTCCGTAGTCCCTGTTTCGAGTTGCAAATATTAGCAACAGAACCAGTATCAAATACCCAGGTGCTACTACGAGATCTAGTTAGGTACACATCAATAACATGTATATCACATATACCTTTGTTCACTTTGCCATCCTTCTTATCCGCCAAATACTTGGGGCAGTTCCGCTTCCAGTGACCAGTCTGCTTGCAGTAGAAGCACTCAGTTTCAGGCTTAGGTCCAGACTTGGGTTTCTTCTCTTGAGCAGCAACTTGCTTGCCGTTCTTCTTGAAGTTCCCCTTCTTCTTCCCTTTGCCCTTTTTCTTGAAACTAGTGGTCTTGTTGACCATCAATACTTGATGCTCCTTCTTGATTTCTACCTCCGCGACTTTCAGCATTGCGAAGAGCTCGGGAATAGTCTTGTTCATCCCTTGCATATTATAGTTCATCACGAAGCTCTTGTAGCTTGGTGGCACTGATTGAAGAATTCTGTCAATGAGACTATCATCAGGAAGATTAACTCCCAGTTGAATCAAGTGATTGTTATACCCAGACATTCTGAGTATATGTTCACTGACAGAACTATTCTCCTCCATCTTGCAGCTATAGAACTTATTGGAGACTTCATATCTCTCAATCCGGGCATTTGCTTGAAATATTAACTTCAACTCCTGGAACATCTCATATGCTCCATGACATTCAAAACGTCGTTGAAGACCCGGTTCTAAGCCGTAAAGCATGGCACACTGAACTATAGAGTAGTCATCAACTTTGCTCTGCCAGACATTCTTAACGTCGTCAGTTGCATCAGCAGCAGGCCTGGCACCCAACGGTGCTTCCAGGATGTAACTCTTGTGTGCAGCAATGAGGATAATCCTCAGGTTACGGACCCAGTCCGTGTAATTGCTACCATCATCTTTCAACTTTGCTTTCTCAAGGAACGCATTAAAATTCAACGGAACAACAACACGAGCCATCTATCTACAAACAAACATAGACAAGCAAGATACTATCAGGTACTAAGTTCATGATAAATTTAAGTTCAATTAATCATATTACTTAAGAACTCCCACTTAGACAGACATCTCTCTAGTCATCTAAGTGATTACGTGATCCAAATCAACTAAACCATAACCGATCATCACGTGAGATGGAGTAGTTTTCAATGGTGAACATCATTATGTTGATCATATCTACTATATGATTCATGCTCGACCTTTCGGTCTCCGTGTTCCGAGGCCATATCTGCATATGCTAGGCTCGTCAAGTTTAACCTGAGTATTCTGCGTGTGCAAAACTGGCTTGCACCCGTTGTAGATGGACGTAGAGCTTATCACACCCGATCATCACGTGGTGTCTCGGCACGACGAACTTTGGCAACGGTGCATACTCAGGGAGAACACTACTTGATAATTTTAGTGAGAGATCATCTTAAAATGCTACCGTCAATCAAAGCAAGATAAGATGCATAAAGGATAAACATCACATGCAATCAATATAAGTGATATGATATGGCCATCATCATCTTGTGCTTGTGATCTCCATCTCCGAAGCACCATCGTGATCACCATCGTCACCGGCGCGACACCTTGATCTCCATCGTAGCATCGTTGTCGTTTACGCCATCTATTGCTTCTACGACTATCGCTACCGCTTAGTGATAAAGTAAAGCAATTACAGGGCGTTTGCATTTCATACAATAAAGCAACAACCATATGGCTCCTGCCAGTTGCCGATAACTTCGGTTACAAAACATGATCATCTCATACAATAAAATATAGCATCACGTCTTGACCATATCACATCACAACATGCCCTGCAAAAACAAGTTAGACGTCCTCTACTTTGTTGTTGCAAATTTTTACGTGGCTGCTACGGGCTTAGCAAGAACCGTTCTTACCTACGCATCAAAACCACAATGATAGTTTGTCAAATAGACTCCGTTTTAACCTTCACAAGGACCGGGCGTAGCCACACTCGGTTCAACTAAAGTGAGAGAGACAGACACCCGCCAGCCACCTTTAAGCACGAGTGCTCGTAACGGTGAAACCAGTCTCGCGTAAGCGTACGCGTAATGTCGGTCCGGGCCGCTTCATCTCACAATACCGCTGAACCAAAGTATGACATGCTGGTAGGCAGTATGACTTATATCGTCCACAACTCACTTGTGTTCTACTCGTGCATATAACATCAACGCATAAAACCTAGGCTCGGATGCCACTGTTGGGGAACGTAGTAATTTCAAAAAAATTCCTACGCACACGCAAGATCATGGTGATGATATAGCAACGAGAGGGGAGAGTGTTCGTCCACGTACCCCCGTAGACCGTAAGCGGAAGCGTTAGCACAACGCGGTTGATGTAGTCGTACGTCTTCACGATCCAATCGATCCAAGCACCGAACGT
The DNA here is from genome assembly GCF_002162155.2 of Triticum dicoccoides. NCBI lineage: Eukaryota > Viridiplantae > Streptophyta > Magnoliopsida > Poales > Poaceae > Triticum > Triticum dicoccoides. The sequence continues at coordinate 751,329,600 of NC_041386.1, read as the reverse complement.
ACGGAGCCTCCGAGTTCAGCACATGTTCAGCTCGATGACGTCCCTCGAACTCCGATCCAGCTGAGTGTCGAGGGAGAGTTCCGTTAGCACGACGGCGTGGTGACGATCTTGATGTTCTACCGGCTCAGGGCTTCGCCTAAGCTTCGCGACGATATGACCGAGGTGGAATATGGTGGAAGGGGGCAACGCACACGGCTAAGGAACGATCCGTAGATCAACTTGTGTGTCTATGGGGTGCCCCCCGCCCCCGTATATAAAGGATCAAGGGGGGGTGCGGCCGGCCCTAGGAGGAGGCGCGCCGGAGGAGTCCTACTCCCACCGGGAGTAGGACTCCCCCCCCCCTTTCCTCGTTGGATTTGGACTTGGGGGGAGGGAAAGAGGAAAGGGGGGCGCCGCCCCCCCCTTCCTTGTCCTATTCGGACTAGGGGGGAGGGGCGCGCGGCCTGCCCTGGCCGGCCCTTCCTCTTTTTCCTCATGGCCCATTAAGGCCCATTATCTCCCGGGAGGGTTCCGGTAACCCCCCGGTGTTCCGGTAAAATCCCGTTTTCACTCGGAACCTTTCCGAAGTCCAAACATAGGCTTCCAATATATCAATCTTTATGTCTCGACCATTCCGAGACTCCTCGTCATGTCCGTGATCTCATCCGGGACTCCGAACAAACTTCGGTACATCAAAACTTATAAACTCATAATAAAACTGTCATTGAAACGTTAAGCGTGCGGACCCTACGGGTTCGAGAACTATGTAGACATGACCTAAAACCATTCTCGGTCAATAACCAATAGCGGGACCTGGATGCCCATATTGGTTCCTACATATTCTATGAAGATCTTTATCGGTCAAACCGCATAACAACATACTTTGTTCCCTTTGTCATCGGTATGTTACTTGCCCGAGATTTGATCGTCGGTATCCAATACCTAGTTCAATCTCGTTACCGGTAAGTCTCTTTACTCGTTCCGTAATACGTCATCTCATAACTAACTCATTAGTTACATGCTTGCAAGGCTTAGGTGATGAGTGTTACCGAGAGGGCCCAGAGATACCTCTCCGACAATCGGAGTGACAAATCCTAATCTCGAATTATGCCAACCCAACATGTACCTTCGGAAACACCTGTAGAGCATCTTTATAATCACCCAGTTACGTTGTGACGTTTGGTAGCACACAAAGTGTTCTTCCGGTAAACGGGAGTTGCACAATCTCATAGTTGCAGGAACTTTGTATAAGTCATGAAGAAAGCAATAGCAATATACTAAACGATCAAGTGCTAGGCTAACAGAATGGGTCATGTCAATCACATCATTCTCCTAATGATGTGATCCCACTAATCAAATGACAACACATGTCTATGGTCAGGAAACATAACCATCTTTGATTAATGAGCTAGTCAAGTAGAGGCATACTAGTGACTATAGTTTTGTCTATGTATTCACACATGTATCATGTTTTCGGTTAATACAATTCTAGCATGAATAATAAACATTTATCATGATATGAGGAAATAAATAATAACTTTATTATTTCCTCTAGGGCATATTTCCTTCATGGACGACTATCCATATTGCTTTCAATATTCCTCCACCGAATTCGGTTAACATGTTATTTGGAACATGGCTAAACAGGGTAGAGCCCGGGTTAGCAAGACATATTCGCGTGGGGGTGTGCGCCTTAGTGTGGGCGCTTTGGAATTGCAGAAATGATCTGGTCTTTAACAGAACAACAAACATTCATTTTTTGCAGGTTATCTTCAGAGCTACGGCGCTAATCCGTTCCTGGTCGCTACTCACTCCGACGGAGGCCAGTGAGCGTTTGGTTACTGGATCTACCCGATGGGAGACGGTAGCTCGGGATATCTTCAACCGGTTTGGATGGCGGTCATGTAATAGGATAGGCAATTAGTTTACCTGTCTATTTTCGAGCCAACCGGTTGTGGTTTATCTTTTTTGGCTAGCTTGTGTATCTAGCCTTTTGGTTCTGTGTGAGCCGTTATCTCTTTTTTTCTGTTATTGCGGAGACTTTGAGACATTGTTGAAACTATTTATTAATAAAATGGCCGTATGCATCATGCTGATGCAGAGGCCGGGGATCACCCCTTTTCGAAAAAAGAAGAAAAAAAAGGGCTTGATTGTTGAAAGCACCACCCATTGGAGTTTTCTTTAAGTTGGCCCCTCCAGGTGCTTGTCGACAAGCAGCCGGCGTGGGTGGATGGGGTTCTATTGAAAATCGAACACCTCCGTTGGGCGCGACATGTTCGACGACATTTTCAAGAGCGTGCTGGCAAGCTCTTGAAATAAAAGATGCAATATTTTTACTACCCTTCCAATGGTGGAATTGTGAATTTAATTGACTTCTGGAAATACTCACAGCCAAATGGCAAGTTGTTCACAGTGACAAGTCATTTCTCCACATTGAGACTGAACAATATCATAACCTTCATATCTGTCTGAAATGTGATGCCCTAAATCCACCACTGTAACCCTTGTATTCCCTCCGTCCCAAAATAAGTCTCAACTTCATACTAACTTTAGTGCAAAGTTGTATTAAGTTTGAGACACTTATTTTGGGACGGAGGGAGTAGTATTTTAGAAGATCAGGTAGCGTGCTCTTCATTTGCTACCTTGACCTTAAGAGATGTAGACAATTCATCTTGTATATATTGCAGATTATCAGCCAATTTTTGATCTATAAAAGTATGGGAGCTGCCAGAATCCACCAAAAATAACATGACTTGGTTTACTACCCGTGCTCTTAGTCTGACAGTCATAGGGTAAGCTGTACCAGATAATTAGGTACTCTCTTCAAGATTGGGATGTCCTCTGTATACCACTTTAGCATTCAAGAATCAAGGTGTGTGGTGTACGCTGTGGATGTACCGATTTTGTTCAGGAAATGTTACAGGCCAGTACCGATTGGTGCCGACTGTCCAAGCAACTACACCAGGAATTGATTGGATCAAATAATCCCTCATATATGTTTGACACACTGCTCTGGAACTGCATGAGCCGCTCAAGGGACTACTACCCATGCAACCTGTACAGTTTGGCTCTGCAATTCAAGCACCACCCCCATCTCTGCCATGAATAAGCGAAAACGCTCATATATTTCGGTAAGCAGCAGAGGAGAACATTTAATCAAGCAGTGTTGTATTTACAAAAATCTCATCTGTTCTACGAGAACGTACAACAGACTTGGCTGGGAAATCCAACACACTCAGCTATTTAATGAGCTAAACGAAACTTCAGTCACAGAATTCTTCCATTTAGTAACAGCAATTAACTGAAGACTGAATAATACACTGGCAGATTTCAGTCCATAAAGATAAAGCTACCAACATAATCTGCTAAGACATTGTAATCTATGCATGGCAGAATCTAATAGACGAACAATCTTTCGGTAGACAAAAGTGCTTTTGAGTTTTGACATGTACAAATACATCAAGGCAAGGTAGGTTGTACTCAACAAAGACTCCTGGAAACCATAATCCCAAAAGGCCAGCGTACATAAGCATAGGTACAGGGATCCCAATCAATGGCAAGCAAAGCATTTAGCGCATGGGTCGATAGCGTGTGGGTCGATATGATAGATAGGAAACTTGAGCACCACCTCATCTATGTGGAATTCCTTCAACTAAATGCTAGTAAGCACCCCCACTTGAGAAGTCTGCCTCCAAGTTTGGGCATTCTGTTATACATAGTTTCTCGAGGGCTGGGAGTTGTTGGAGGATCCCCTCTGGTAGTGTCTCTAACCTTGGGCACTTCTTTATCTGGAGCTGTTTGAGCGCAGTGACTCCATACGTTCCATCTGGAAATGTGGTAAGGGCATCACACGCAACCACAGAGAGCTCTCTCAATTTTCTGACATCCCCAAGAGTTGTTGGCATGGAAACTAGCTTTGGACAACAATTGATGTACAATTTTTCAAGAGATGTAGGCAACTTTGGTACCTCAACCAAATTTTCACAGAAGGAAATTTCAAGATCCTTGAGCCGAGGAAGCAGGACAATTTCGTCACCACATATTGTTGATGGAAGTGAACCAGTTAAGCTGTAACAACAAGACAAGCGCAGATCTCGAAGATGATTCAAGTTTCTGAGTTCAACCGCTGGCCATTGTACTATATTATTGTTGCATAAAATCTGTAAACTTTCAACAAAACTAAAATGGCTCCATATCTTCCGTTGTATTTGTGAAGATGAAAAAAGACAGGGGCAACATTCTATATCCAGCTTCCTGATAAATCTGCAAGGTACTCTGTTCAGTTTCTCTTCAAAGTACTCTACACTTTCCGTGAAACGCCTGAGTTTTAGTGTCACGCCTGAGTCGCCATGCATCGAGAAATGAAAGTCCATAGGCAGCCAACCAGTAGGTTCCACTACTATGCAGCCTTTACACTCAAGATTAGATTGCACACACACATTCATCACATGGTAAAGGAGAATGTCCCTTGCCTCCTCCACCTGTAGATCTTTAAGCAAAGGAAGCATATTGGGCATGCTTGCTAGCATTGGGCATCGAGAAATATTTATCTTCTTGAGCTGAGGGAATACAGCAGCTACTTGTCCGGCCACCTCCTGGTGAAATCTCTCTAGCCTAGGCATCTTGCAAATTATCATGGTTTCCAATTTTGGAAAGAAGGGTGGTGGAGAAATACTATACTGCCCAATGTTTGTATCATCATTGCGAACACATATAATTATCAAGCTATCCAAACTATCCAGACACAAGTATCCAAGAGAGGGCAACTGCCATAATGGTGGAAGATCCTTATAGTTCTTGCAGTTACTCAGACGAAGTTCACTGAGATGCTCTAGTAGTGTAGAGTTGTGCATCCATTGCGGCAATTTAGCCCCATTATAATTTGATAACAACAAAACTTCAAGCCTTTTGTGAGGACGAAGGGCCTCTAATATTCCTTCTGCATTAGCATCTACTTCACATCCAACATGTGTGCTATAAGGTCCATTTTCCCAATCGAGTAACAATCGCTTCAAGTTATGCTTGGCAGACATATTTCCCTTTTTAGCATTTTCTGCGCTATGCACTTTTCTCAGCTCAGTCAAAGAAAGAGCACCACCAAGATTCAAATCTTTCAGTTGATCAATTCCACGACCTGCATCACTATCAATGATATAACTAGTCAGTGTTTGTAAAGAATTCAGCTGACCAAGACCTTCTGGCATGTGCTTCAAACAAGGACACCCAACGAGGAAGATGTGCTGAAGACTGCTCATATATCTCATGCCTTTTGGCAACTTCTTCAGAAATCGACAACACATAAGCTTCAATGTTTGCAAGCTATACAACGTGGCAGTGGCTTCAGGCAGTACAGATATATTAGAATAAGAACAATCTAGATAGCGAAGATGCTTCAAATTTTCCATATGAGTTATGATTGAGAATGTCTTCAATGCTCGCAAGGACATGAATTTCAGCTTGGACATACTTAGAGGAGTCCCATTCCACCCCCACTCCTTTTGGACTAATAAAGTGCGGGGTCGGGGAGCTAAAATTTCCTTCATCGCTGCAATAGTATCATTACTGACATAACCAAGTGACAGATGCCCAACCTCATGTTGCATTGAACTAGCATCAGTGGATCGTTGTAGAATTTCTTGACATAATAAAGAATCTTGCAAAATAGAGATATCATTTGCAGTTATGGAGTCAGCAAGATCATGCATAAGATCATGCATCTTGCAAGTACTTGGTCGATGGATGAACTTATCTTGAACTACACAGAGCAGATTCTTTTGAATTTCTACCTCTTCTAGGAAACATCTCCAAACTAGCACATCAAAAATTTGTTGGCCTCTTATTTCTGATTCAATAAAGTCATTTGCCATCCATAGCAGAATTAACATGTCTTTATCCATCGGGCTATCCTTGGGGAAAATAGCACAGAAGGAAAAGCATATTTTTTCTTGTGATGACAAGTGTTCATAGCTTAGCTGCAGTGCAGGTACAATCCCAGTTGCCAGGATGTCATTTTTCCAAACACCACTTTCCAGAACAGAAAACCATTCACTGTGATGCTTCGAACGGAGTAAAGCTGCCATGGTCTTGATAGCAAGAGGCAACCCTTTACACTTGTGGACTATCCTCTTCGCCATTGAAATGAATTCCTCCTGGTTTTGCACTTCCCCTCCAAATGTGTTTCTGTGAAAAAGCTCCCATGATTTATCTTGATTTAGAAGTGATATCTGATGCGCAGGAAGTGTGCCCATGATAGAGGCAACTTTATCGCTCCGGCTTGTCACAATTATAACACTACCTGAACCAGCATGTGAGCATAGCAATGATCTCATATCATCCCACTTCTGTTCATCTTCATTCCAAACATCATCTAGAACTAGCAGGTACCTTCTCTTGCCCAACACTTCACCAATTTTCCTCTGCAGTGCCTCCATCTCGGTCAAATCACACTTATTCAGTGTGGCCCCTTGTATTATAGAGCGGATTATTTCTTTGAGAACGAACTTCTCAGAGACACAGACCCATAAGACCAAATCAAAACAACGCACCACTCTCTGGTCATTGTGCACAAGTTGAGCAAGCGTGGTCTAACCAATCCCCCCCATGCCAACTATGGGAAGCACTATGACATTGTCATTATGGTTGTTGTCATGGGGGCGGTCAAGCAATATGTTCACCACTAGGTCCTTCTCATCTTGTCTTCCCACAATCTCCGATTCATTAACTCGGGAGTGTGTTTGGGGATGATCAATGCTTGGTGCCTCGGCATGTTGTAGGAAGTGAAACTTGTTCATCTCCACAACCAGTTCATTTATCATTTCAAGAGCATCCTTTATTTTCCTGCTCATGGCGAGACGAAAAACAACTGGGCTATTGACAGTGAAGTAGATCAGCACCTGAAATGAAAACAAATATAACAGAAATTAAAGGACTTCCCTTTCGCAAATTAAAACCTTAATCTGAAACTGAAAAGCTTACATTTCCAATTTATAACCGTAAACCGGACTAGCCAGAGTGAGAAATTGTATTTGCAATTTACCACTATTTTTATGAAATTATGGAAGAATCTTGTGCAACAATTATTCAAGTGCTTTATTTTTACGTGTTTGTTGACATTGTACAGGCTGACTTAATCTCGGTGATGCTTAGATCTAGTCATGCTCTCGTGTTCTAGTGTGAAGGAAGTAGTGCAGTAGTGCAGTAGATCTCGGTGATGTGGCGATTGGTTTCACTACCTGTTATGACGTCCAGTAGTGCAGCAAGTTTACCTTCTAACGAAACACCATCTTATAAGAGAAAATCTATTCACTTCTATAAGGTGTATTTGTAGTGCGTGAGAATTTACAGGGGCGAACTGCAGCTTACAGCTCCCAAAAGGGGACGAACCTTGCGTGCGGTGGAGCGGGGGCGGATCTGGGCTTTCGCACGGAGGCGCAGCGCCTCATAGTGGAAGTCGTCGAGGACGTCATCGGCTTGGTATGCGGCGGTCTTGAGGTCCGTCATCCACCGGCGGATGGCGGGATTGACGCGGCTCTTGGCCTCGGCGTCCAGCAGGATGTACTGGAGGGCGGCCAGGTGGCGCTCGAGTTTCCGACGGGCCTTGTCCAGCCCCCATGCCCGCAGCAGCTCGGCCACCAGCGCATCACCGGCCTTGGCTGCCACTCTGCCCAGCAGTGGTAGCAGCAGGGAACCCATCTCAGTCGCCGTCGGACAGGTGAGATCGGACGATAAACTCTACCAATGTGAAAGTGAAGTGGTGATGGTGTTAGCGTTGAGTAATCATTTCTATAGTACTCCTCCTTTCTCAAATAAGTTTCTCAATTCTCGTATAACTTAATGCTAAAGTTTTCCTTTTGCGGGTAACCTTATACTAAAATTAATACAAAGTCTGTCAAGTGTCAAAGTACAACGGCTAGGGCACATGACTGCACATGATTGCACATTTCCCTCGGTTCCAAGCTCAAAAATATAAAACGGCTAGGGCCTTATCTTATCTAGCATATTTTTAAGATAAGATAAGGCCCAAGCTCAAAAATGTTTTTGAGAGATTCTTAATTCTGATTCCACATTTCCCTCGGTTCTCTTCTGGGAGATTCTAGTTTATCTCCACTCCAGCCCCATACACTACTGAAATTTGCGTGTACGTCGGGTGCTTGGCTCTTCGCCGAGAACTAAACCACGGGTACTCCGCAAACGTAAATACGCCGAGAGTATCTCTCGGCAATAGGTGCAGCTCGGCAAACACATGATATTGCCGAGAGTCACAATCGGCAAAACGTTGACACTCGACAAAGGGCCTACAAACAACTGTCTCATGACAACGTGTTGCCACGTGGCTCATCCGGCGGCGAGTAACGGCACGGTCACGGTGCCAAGGCTTTGCCAAGAGCAGCTCTCAGCAAAACTTGAGTCCCACCTCGCCCAGAGACAAGCAACAAGACCAATTTAAAATAGTCGGATAGTCCAAACGCAATAAGCTTCTGTCTTCATTACACTCATGTTAAGAAGATGGACCATTACTATGAATCTTCACCTCTTTATGCCGGTGCTTTTTATTAATTCATTATTATTATTTCTGATTTTTCTTCGGTGTCATCACATGACCGTTTCCACCAGGGGACAAAGTACCTCGGTGTCATGCTGATGTAACCGTTTAAATCCTCGGAAAAACGTACAATGCTGGAATTCCTCAAGAGCTGGCACAGTGTCGATCACATGACCCTTGTAGGGTGTGGTAAAAGTTTGATCGCGTTTCGAATAAGCCTCCCTTGAGGCCGCTTGAAAACTACACCATCTCCGAGCTAGTCTGTGGTTATCGAGAGGGAACATGTCAAATTTGTGCGGGAAGTGCGGGTCCTATTGCTCCATCGGCCTCAAAACTTCTGGTGCTGTCAAAGGAGGCCATAGCATGACACATGCCAGGGCCCCACATTTTTTGGAGCCACATCCAATATTTGAGACATTTATTTCTCTGCTAGGTTTTTAGCGCCAAAAATTACAGATCTGCAAGGCGGCACATGAAATCATCCCCGAAAGCGGCATGGAAATTCCTATGTGATGTCCTTGCAACATGCGTAGGCCTTGTGCGGATGAGGAAGCGGCATCCATTTCTAATTTTCAAAATAAATTTCTCTTTTGTGTGCTCGTACCGCCCGCAAGGCAGTGAGGGGTGACCAATATTTTCCATGCTAGATGTGTTATTCTCACGATGAGTGTTTATTCACTTGTCATTGTATGAGAGTAAGGCAAAGGTATTAGGGATGCCCAGTCCCGAAATGAAAAATTAATTTACTTTATATTGTCAAATAATAAATTCATTGAAAAGTGTTGGTATGGAGGGCACCCGTGGATAGGGTTAGCCATGAAAAGTGAAAATATGGTGGAAAAAGGAATAAAATTTAGTTTCTGTTTGGGAACCGCCTATGATATATCTAGCATGGAAAGTGTTGGGAGCTCTAAGTCATTTTCATTGGTGGGAAAAGTATGACTCTCAAAATGTTTTTATCTCTCAATTTTAGCTTTGAGCTCTGGCACCTCTACAAATCCCTACTTTCCTCTACGAAGGGTCTTTCCTTTACTTTATGCATTTTTTATTTTTTATTTGAGTCTCCATCTTCTTTTATAAAGCACCAACTAGGAGGCACTATGATCGTACTTGAGCATTGGGTGTAGCTAATATGCGAGTATGTTTCATGAATGGATCAATGATTGAGCATGATGGGCTAGGGATAACTTATTTTAGCATTGATATTTTGACTCTACTGCAAGTGGGAGACTGAAGGAGACTGAAGGAAAGTTGTTATTTTATATTTCCTTATATCATAATAAATGTTTATTATTCATGCTAGAATTATATTAGCCGAAAACTTGATACATGTGTGGATACATAGAAAAAAACACCGTGTCCGTAGTATGCCTGTACTAGACTAGCTCGTTAATCAAAGATGGTTAAGATTCCTAACCATAGACACTACTAGAAAAACGGCTATAGCTAATATGGACATTAATGGCGCATCATGTATGTGGTGCACCACTGCTATATAGCAGTGGCGCACCAGATATAGGTACGCCATTATTGCCATATTACTAATGGCGCACCTGGTGTGTGGTGCGTCATTACTAGTTTTGGAAAAAAAATTAAAAAAAATTATTACCAGTGGCGCACCAGGGCATAGTGCGCCATTACTAGCTTTAACTAGTCATAACGCACCACACCCACCGTGCGCCACTTCTAACAATTTTTTTAATTTTTTTTCAAACTTAGTAGTGGCGCACTTTGCATAGGTGGGCTATTAATATGCCGAACTTAGTAATGGCGCACCTATACAAAGTGCGCCATTACTAACTTTGACCAAGGTTTGACCAAGTCATACACATAGTAATGGCGCACTTTGTGAAGGTGCGCCATTACTAAATGCACCACCCCCTGGACCGCCTTTTTAGTTTTAAAAAAATAAAAGAAAATGATGGAAATGTCAAAAAAATAAAAGAAAATAAGTTTCTCATGTGATTAAAATGGGCATATTAAAATGGGCATAACTTTTGCATACGAACTCGGATTAAAAAGTTTTTATATGAAAAATCATCTACTCAAAAAGTTACATCCGAATTCAATCGGGAGAACCCCGTTGAAGATTTATAGAATCCCCAAAAACCTAACAGAATAAAAGATACGGGGCTTTTAAGATCTAGAAGGGGGAATGGAAAAAAAATTCAAACTTAGTAATGGCGCACCATTTGCTAGGTGCGCCACTAGTAACAGAAAAAAATTAGTTTCGAATTTTTTTTGGAAAAAATGTTCAAAATATGATACGTAATATGACCGGAAGTTTGTAATATTTTTTCAAAATTTCATCACACTCATGAACATGAACAAATTCTTAGACATCAAAAAGGTTTAATAGGGTTGATATGATAGATATATCAACAAGTGCCTGTTAAGTGAGTTGGTGCTGGGGTTGGAGTAATGTGAGGATTGGTGACCTTCCGAGAAGTTTGACCACGGAGTGCGATTTGACTTGAGATTAAGCATATTGACCTGAGATTAAGCCATAGTGACCTGAGATTAAGAAAAAAACGAAAAAAAATTCTGAAAAAAATTTGAAAAAAAAATTCTGAAAAAAAAATTGAAAAAAATTTGTTAGTAATGGCGCACTTCTATGTGGTGCGCCATTACTAAGTCAGATAGTAACGGCGCACTTCTAGGCATAGTAATGGCGCACTATAGGTGCGCCATTACTATCTGGTATACTAATGGCGCATCAGAGGTGCGCCATTAGTATTTGTTACTAGTGGCGTGGCAAAAATAGGCGCGCCACTAACACGCCTTTTTCTAGTAGTGAGTCATGTGTTGTCATTTGATGAATGGGATCACATCATTACAAGAATGATGTGATGAACAAGACGCATCCGTTAGCTTAGCATATTGATCGTTCAGTTTTATTGCTATTGCTTTGTTCATGTCAAATACATATTCCTTCGACTATGAGATTATGCAACTCCCGGATACCTGTGGAATACCTTATGTGCTATCAAACGTCACAACGTAATTGGGTTATTATAAAGATGCTCTACAGGTATCTCCGAAGGTGTTTGTGGGATTGGCATAGATCGAGATTGGGATTCACTCCGAGTATCGGAGAGGTATCTCTAGGCCCTCTCGGTAATGCACATCATAAGAAGCCTTGCAAAAAATGTGAATAATGAGTTAGTTGCGGGATGCTGTATTACGGAACGAGTAAAGAGACTTTCCAGTAACAAGATTGAACTAGGTATGAAGATACTGACGATCGAATCTCGGGCAAGTAACATACCGATGACAAAGGGAATAATGTATGTTGTCATTACGGTATGACCGATAAAGATCTTTGTAGAATATGTAGGAACCAATATGAGCATCCAGGTTCCGCTGTTGGTTATTGACCGGAGAGGTTTCACTGTCATGTCTACATAGTTCTCGAACCCGTAGGGTCCGCACGCTTAACGTTCGATGACGATTTTGTATTATATCAGTTATGTGATTCGGTGACCGAATGTTGTTTGGAGGCTCAGGTGAGATCACGGACATGATGAGGAGTCTCGAAATGGTCGAGAGGTAAAGATTGATATATAGGACGATAGTATTCGGACACCGGAAGTGTTCCGGAGGGTACCGGTACATATCGGGTCACCGGAAGGGGTTCCGGGCACCCCCGGCAAAGATATGGGCCTTATTGGGCCAAGAGAGGGACAGACCATCCCACAAGGGGCTGGTGTGCCCCCATATAGGCAGAAATAGGAGGAGAAGGAAAGGAGGGAAGGGAGAAGGAAATGGGAGGATTTGGCCTCCCCCTTTCCTTCCCTCCCCCCTCTCTTTCCTTCCCCCTCCGATAATTATCGAATGGGGGGAGGACGACTTGGAGGAGGCGTCAATGTAGGATCCCTCCTACTTGGGGCGCCCATTGCTGCTCCCCTCCCTCACCCACACATATATATATGTGGGGGGGGCACCGCTAGAATACACAACATTGATTCCTAGCCGTGTGTGGCGCCCCCTCCACAGTTTACACCTCCGGTCATATCTTCGTAGTACTTAGGCGAAGCCCTACGCGGATCACTTCACCATCACCGTCACCACACCGTCGTGTTGACAGAACTCTCCCTCGACACTTTGCTGGATCAAGAGTTCGAGGGATGTCATCGAGCTGAACGTGTTTGGAACTCGAAGGTGTCGTACATTCGGTGCTTGATCGGTAGGAACGAGAAGAAGTTCGACTACTCAACCGCATTGTCAAACGCTTCCGCTTTTAGTCTACGAGGGTACGTGGACACACTCTTCCCCTCTCGTTACTATGCATCTCCTAGATAGATCTTGCGTGAGCGTAGGAATTTTTTTGAAATTGCATGCTACGTTTCCCAATAGTAATTACATTAAGGATGCAGACATAGAACTTTGCAAAGTACATATGGATCTGAATGTGGCAGACCCGTTGATTAAACCTCTTCCACGAGCATAACATGATCAGCACCAGGACTCCATGGGTGTTAGATATATTACTATGTAAACTAGATCATTGACTCTTGTGCAAGTGGGAGACTGTTGGAAATATGCCCTAGATGCAATAGTAAAATGGTTACTATGATATTTCCCGTGAATGACAAATGTTAATTATTCATGCTAGAATTTTATTGATTGGAAATTTAAATACATGTGTGAATACTGTTGGGGAACGTTGCAGAAAATAAAAAAATTCCTACGGTTTCACCAAGATCCATCTATGAGTTCATCTAGCAACGAGTGATCGGATGCATCTACATACCTTTGTAGATCGCGAGCGGAAGCGTTCAAAGAATGGGGATGAGGGAGTCGTACTCGTCGTGATCCAAATCACCGGAGATCCTAGCGCTGAACGGACGGCACCTCCGCGTTCAACACACGTACGGTCAGCGTGACGTCTCCTCCTTCTTGATCCAGCAAGGGGGAAGGAGAGGTTGATGAAGATCCAGTAGCACGACGGCGTGGTGGTGGATGCAGCAGTCACCGCAGCAGGGCTTCGCCGAGCTTCTGCGAGAGGGAGAGGTGTAGCAGGGGAGAGGGAGGCGCCAAGGCTTAAGGGTGCGGCTGCCCCTCCCTCCCTCCTTTTATATAGGCCCCCCTGGGGGGGCGCCGGCCCTGGAGATCCAATCTCCAAGGGGGCGGCGGCCAGGGGGGGGTGGAGTACCCCCCCAAGGCAAGTGGGGCGCCCCCCCCCCCACCCTAGGGTTTCAACCCTAGGCGCAGGGGGTGGGCCAGGGGGGCGCACTAGCCCACTATGGGCTGGTTCCCCTCCCCACTTCTGCCCATGGGGCCCTCCGGGATGGGTGGCCCCACCCGGTGGACCCCCGGGACCCATCCGGTGGTCCCGGTACAATGCCGGTGACCCCCGAATCATTCCTGATGGCCGAAACTGCACTTCCTATATATAATTCTTCACCTCCGGACCATTCCGGAACTCCTCGTGATGTTCGGGATCTCATCCAGGACTCCGAACAACTTTCGGATTACTGCATATTCATATCTCTACAACCCTAGCATCACCGAACCTTAAGTGTGTAGACCCTACGGGTTCAGGAGACACGTAGACATGACCGAGATAGCTCTCGGGCAATAACCAACAGCGGGATCTGGATACCCATGTTGGCTCCTACATGCTCCTCGATGATCTCATCGGATGAACCACGATGTCGAGGATTCAAGCAACGCCGTATACAATTCCCTTTGTCAATCGGTATTTTACTTGCCCGAGATTCGATCGTCGGTATCCCAATACCTCGTTCAATCTCATTACCGGCAAGTCTCTTTACTCGTACCGTAATGCATGATCCCATGATCAAACACTTTGATCACATTGAGCTCATTATGATGATGCATTACTGAGTGGGCCCAAAGATACCTCTCCATCATACGGAGTGACAAATCCCAGTCTCGATCCGTGTCAACCCAACAGACACTTTCGGAGATACCCGTAGTATACCTTTATAGTCACCCAGTTACGTTGTATCGTTTGGCATACCCAAAGCACTCCTACAGTATCCGGGAGTTACACGATCTCATGGTCTAAGGAAAAGATACTTGACATTGGAAAAGCTCTAGCAAACGAACTATACGATCTTGTGCTATGCTTAGGATTGGGTCTTGTCCATCACATCATTCTCCTAATGATGTGATCTCGTTATCAATGACATCCAATGTCCATAGTCAGGAAACCATGACTATCTATTGATTAACGAGCTAGTCAACTAGAGGCTTACTAGGGACATGTTGGTGTCTAAGTATTCACACATGTATTACGATTTCCGGATAACACGATTATAGCATGAATAAAAGACAATTATCATGAACAAGGAAATATAATAATAATCCTTTATTATTGCCTCTAGGGCATATTTCCAACAAATACATAAACTATACTATGTCCCTAGTAAGCCTCTACTAGTCTAGCTCGTTGATCAAAGATGGTTATGGTTTCCCGACTACAGACATGAATTGTAATTTGATAATAGGATCACATCATTAGGAGAATGATGCGATGGCCAGACCCAACCATAATCTTAGCATCAGATCATTTTGTTATATTCTACAACTTTTCTTCATGTAAAGTATCAGTTCCTTAGACCATGAGATCATGCCACTCCCAGTTACCAGAGGAATACTTTGTGTGTTATCAAACATCACTTCGTAATTGGGTGATCATAAAGGTGCAATAGAGTTATCTTCGAAGGTCTTTGGGCCCTCTCGGTAATACAACATCACAAGAAGATTCATGTGGGTAATGAGTTTTGTCACATGATCTTCTACTACGGAACGAGTAAAGAGACTTTCCGGTAACAAGGTTGAACTAGGTATGTAGATACCAACGATCGAACCTCGGGCAAGTAACATATTTTTATTGTTCCATGCTATTATAGTATCAATCTTGCATGTTTTATATGCAATTATATATCATTTTTTGGGACTAACCTATTAACCTAGTGCCAAATGCCATTTGTGCTAGATACTATTATCGGAGCGAATATCTTGAGTAGTCACCCTGTGGATACTTTCAATGCTATGGGAAATTTAGTGGGATCACCACCTATCATCTTTAATGAAACAACGTTGACTTTGGACCATGTTATGCAATGGCTAGAAGCTATTGAAAATAAAATGCCTACCACAGAGAATATTGCAAATCTTGATAAGAAGATTCATAATCATATTACTCAATTTGGATCGAAGGTAGGGGCTACTTTGAAAGTGCTAAAAGAAAAAAGAACCAATAATTAATGAGAGGATAGAACAAAGTCCCACTAGGATTGATAAGTTGGAAGAAGTTATAAATAATTTGGGTTCCATTTTTTCTTCTGTTAAAAAACATTGAAAGGGATCCTCCTAGTAAAAATTGCAAGTTTATGTATGTTGAACAAGGCACCACACCTAGTAATGGAAGTGAGGATCTTAAAATGATTAGAGTTCATCCAGACTTAATTGAATTAATGAAGGAACCTATCTATCTTATCTTATATTTACTAATTGGAGGCACCATACGATGCTCCACGTTAATCCTCACAGCTGAAAAATTTGACTGTACGATCTCAAAAGTAATTATCTACAACCGTAGGATGATTTACCTTAAGAGTCCTAAGTTGTTGTCCCACGTCCACCCTATTTTAGGAAAGAAAAATAAACTCCCCTTGGAGACTTCTTCCTCTGCCAATCCTGTCAGCCCTAGCGATGAAAACATTTCTAGCGATGTCCTCGTCATCCCTCATCCGATCCACTTCCTCATGTCCCATCTGTAGTTTTGACACGAGAATCATCTCAAGCGATCCAAGCAGCCTCTATGATTGTTACAGTGGAGGAGTCACATCAAGTGCAGTTTGAATCAGATCGAACATTCGCCATTATTGGTGAAGCTTTAGAGTGGAGGAACTATGGCAAATGACCCACGATTTACCTCCCCTACAAAATTCATGTTACACATTCTGTTCCCCAAAAAAATCCATGTAGAAACAGCCCTGCCTCCTTACATACTCGAGTACTGCTCTCTGCTCAATATTTATGTTGGATATTTGGAGAGAAAACTAATGTGTTCTCTCATCCGATTCTCCCTGTGCGATCTCCTTCCTATATGGTAGGGTTGCAATTTACATCAAGCATTGACATGATGTGTTTGATTTTTGAGTAGAAAATACATCTAGGTCAAAGGAACAGAATAATCTTTTCATAAGTGTATTGGAGTTATAGATGCCCTAAAATTGATGCTGCTGAGTTTGTCTGCTTCTACCTCTCTCGCAAGACAATTCCCAGCATTGGACTCTATCTCTCGAGGTATGGCACTGGGATCACATCAGCCGGTGCCGTTGAGTTGTGGGCATGTAATTTTGAGCTGATATAGACCTGCAGCTGTGCTGGCATATGCCAAGCCAATAAGAAGTGCCCAAAAATTGCAGCAGCAGTCTGGACTTAGCAGGAAGCCGGCAGGCATGCTGTATGATTCAAGTCTTCCATCCATGTCGACATCTACATATGAAGAGAGAAAAAGTGGATTGGAATGGCCATTGCATGTTGTAGTACTTTTTCTACAAGGTAAGCTCTCTACAGGGAGTGACTAATATGTTTGAATGCCTTATGAAGCTGGGCGGTTAGATGTCTAAAACATGGGATGTCCATTGCCAATAAGATATAATTTTTAGCTCAACCGTGTCTTTATCTTCCACAAAGATTGCATGTTTTTATTTCTCTCATATTTTTGCAGGTGCTCGATGAAATGCCTGCTGGAACAAACAATTTATTTTGCTACCAGAGATACATGTTTAAAGTTTAAGGTGGATCAGAATTTATTCGCACGCCTCAGGTTCCCTTATGAATTTTTTTGTGGAAGAGAAGTGTGTGCAACTAGCAGTAACAATACATGATCGTCAACTCTGAGAGATGTCTCAAGAGTATGTGGTGCGTAGTGCTCTACAAGTAAGAATAAAACGCATGACAATTTAGTTCCAATATTTGTACTAATTCCTATGCAAGAGAGGGTGGTATGAAGGAAGATGAAGAAACTACTATCATCGGCGCTATCGCATATGGTGGAGGATGTCCAGGCTGAACGTGAAGGTAAGGTAATCATCGAAGAACAAATAATCTAGGTGAGACATCACAATCCATGTTCCTTGACATGGCTCAGATATAGCAACCATCATTTCAGTTCTATATGATTCTGTCTTTCTTCTTATAAACTATGTTACAATTTGTTTATAAGAATAAGAGGAACTAACGTGTGCTACTTTCTATTTAGGGAGTGCTCAAATTTAAAAGTATAAGAGGAACTAATTGTCACTACACTTGCTATGCACATGTACTATAGACAAATCTGTTACCCTACTGTAGTTTGCAGGTTTATGTTTTCCTTCCACATGTATGTTCATCGAAATGTTCAATGATATGCCACTTGGAAGATATTCTCATGCTTGCTCTAGGTTTTTTTATTGGCAGTAGATCATTGGTCATGACTGTATTGTACGAAAGGTAATAATTCCTCATCCAGATGTTTGTGATTAGAAAAATTTAATTTGCTCCCTATAACATCTTCTGAAGAGTATTTTCAAAAAATACATATACATATTGTCTTTTATGAAAAATATTCGCATACAAGAAATGGTAATAAATTTTGGATATACATGTGTTGCTAAAATTAGCTAGCCCGTGCAGATGCACTGGTTGTTGACTAGTGAGAATAAATTCCACAGCTTTGTCCCTAGAAGTGTCTTATTTAAAAATATTCATGCTAAGCCTCCTAGGAAGCCTGGATGTGTAGTTGAGGAGTTGGAAACTAAGGATGACAATACTAGAAACTATGCCTTACGTCTAGCTGGGGGCCTAAAACAATAGCGCTTGTTGGGAGGCAACCCAATAGTTATCTTAAATTTTTTGCTTTTGTTTCTGTTTGTGTGATTTCACATGATTATGCTACTGTAATGCTTGTGTTTTTATGTTTTAATTAGTGTTTCTGCCAAGTAAAGCCTTTGGAATGATTTGGTTGATAGTTGATTTGTTTGGTGAAAAACAGAAACTTTTTAGCGCCTAGTCCAGAAGGCATCCATACGAAAAAATAATCAGCGGTGACATTTTTCAACCAGCTTTTCTTGATTTTTCCCATTTTGTAAAGATTTCATCTATATTTTTATTGAAATATCATTTTCGGTGCAAAAGGCGATTCCAACCAATAAAAGTTCTGATATCATTGTGGCCGAAAGCATCTTTCACCTATATTTGGATGGAAATTGTCACTTGTTTGTTGAGTTGGATCCATCTTTAGGTAAGCAAATCTAACATCATCTGCAATGTTGGTGGAAAATCTTTCAACTGGAATGCGAGGTCCTAGATCACCATTTATGTAATCTGGAATAAAAACAGTTATACCTTTAACTCTAAGAACCTCAACATTCTCTTCCAGTATAGCTTCAACGGAATTGTAATATGTTCTTCCAGTTGTTGGGCTTGCCTAATATTTGCATTTTCTTCTTACGCATAATTCATTCCTACCATTGTCGTTAAGACGTTAACTCTTCGCTAAACACCACGCGCCAGCTGGCCATTTTCCATACCTACATGTGGGTCCCACTTGTCAGTAGCAAAGAAAGAAATAGAAACATAATAAAAAAACAATTGGCTCAGCAAGATTCAAACTCCTAAGGTCGTCTCTCATGCTAGGTGCCCTAATCACTGCACCACCTTGTAGTTACTGTTAATGTAACAAATAGTCATTCTTTATGCCCTTCAAAAGAATAATTTATCTGAAGCCAAAATATTGTTGTACCGGTTTTGAACAAGGCTTTTTATTTCTTGATTTCTTTTATTCGTGTGAGACCGAAAATTCCGGTTTTGGCAATCTCAAAATTTCAAACAAATTTTTAATTCAAAAACTTTAGTGAAAATGTAATTTATTTAATCCCTATCTGACAAATTATGTCTCCCGTTCTAGTGGCCAGCTCGCAATGTTTCTATCAGAAGAAGGGTGTGGGTTCAAGATATCGCTGATGCATCTCGTCCATTATCAATTTTAAAAGTGTTATCATTGTTAAATAAGCCCATTTTTCGCAAAAGGGGGACTCTAAACTTGGGACGTCGAGATGATATGGTTCACGCCTTATCACTTGGAAAAAACCTGTTATGTGGGAGCATGTGCATATGAGTTCTATTTGATAGTATATGACCTTTTGAATTCTGAAAATGAATTTTTTTAATGATATAAAAAATATTCAGGGCTCGTGGAAATTTCCGATAACCGGTCGACCGGGAAAAACCGTGTTGAGGGACACACACACAGAATAAACCTCATGCAACACACATTTTGGATTCAAATCAATTTTCCTGATAAAACATATAAATAACAGTATATCTCTAACATTAACAAAAATAACAGTGGCTAGCGTCTGAGTGGTGTGAGGCAATGTCTTGAGTTCTAATCCAAAAACATGTATCACTTCAAAATTTTGAATTCAAAATTCGTGTGAAAATATTTAATGAAAAAATAACAATTTTTTTGACATTTTTGGAAACCGTTTTTTTATCCCTCACGGAAAGAACTGAGATCAAGCAACAGAAAACCTTGTTCAAATCCCCGTGCAACATGTATTTTGGCTTCAAATCAATTATTCCACTAGTGTGAAGAACGTCTATCTCTAACATTGAGACTAGTTACCAAGTGGTGCAGTGGCCAGCCCTTGAGGCGTGAGAGGTGTCGTGCTTATTTGAAACCTGCATGGCGAATATATTTAGGTATGGAGTATATGCTCAACTGCAATGCAGTGTTTAAATATACCCAAACGTATCCAAAACACAAGTTGCAGTGCCGATTTGTGTCATTTTTTAAAGTTTATGTATGAATTTGTACATGACGTGCAAGTTTATGTATCATAAGTGTAATTAACTCCCCCTCAAAAAAAGTGTAATGAACTCTTTTTAAAATAATGCCAGGAAAAATCATCGTTTCGTACGTACAGTGTGGGGAACAACACATAAATTTCGGGGAAAATATGTCTTATCGTGTGTACATTAGTTAACCGGGTAATCAAATAGCAAACGATGCACACAAGTAATAGTGTGCCCTTGTTTTGTACGCTGCATCTGACCAAACGATCGAGTAACAAACAGAGAGCCGCTCGGAAAGTGCAGACAGATTAATAAGATATATGTGAGACATGCCGCCGAAAGTGCAGAGTGCTCCAGCAACCACGAGTTCCTAAAGCTCTGCGAGCGATGTTAAAGCATATTCTTCAGTGGGTTAGCACTTGTTTTGCATTCGTCAGTACGGGTGAATAAATTACTAGTCCAAAGCCTGGTTTGTCACGGACAAGCGATGTTGTAAATTCCTCGAGATTCCACAAAGACATGTGAAAAGAGACAATAGGTTCGGGACCGAATGTAGTAGCTTACAGCCTCTAACGGCGATCACAGCAAAAACAGAGACAAGAGTTTGTGCTCTGTAAGTTCTACAGCCTTTCTCCTTCGTTCTTCTCCTTTAATTAAGAAAATGAAAAGAGCTGTCGTGGTGCTCGCCCTCCCGCCGGATCGTGCCATTCCATGCATAAGCGAGCACATACCCACGGCGCACTACAGCTTCACCACAGATCGCACACAGCGCGTCAGGCCGCTGATTCTAACTAGACCTTGCAAAATACTCCCTCCGTTCCAAAATAGAAAGTTAGTATAAAGTTGGGTCATTTATTTTGAAACAGAGGAGGGAGTAGTTAACATAAATGAAAACCTGCCATGGCAGAGAAAAACAGCACGGAACGGCTACTAGGGCACACAAACAGCTAGGATCAGTAGATTATTCTGAAAAGCTTCCGCTAATCTAGTGGGTTAGCATGCACTAAATTCGATGTTAAGATCCTTGATAACAAGGCGCTGTTAAACACGTCCTTGTCTTTCTCCTTGTGCTTGTGCGGTGAGTTTCCCTCAATAGTTAATCACCCAATGCCATCATGCCATGTATTCCCTCCGTTCTTAAATATAAATCTTTTAGAGATTTTGATATGGACTATATAAAAAACAAAAAGAGTGAATCTACACTTTAAATTATGCCTATATACATTCGTATATAGTTCATATTGGAATCTCTACACAGTCTTATATTTAGAAACGGAGGGAGTAAAATAATTCCTCAATACTACTTTCTACTCCCTCCTAAAATCATGACAAGAATTATGAAAGGAGGGGGTACGTTCCAAAATGTACTACTACAGGGCACACATGCATCTCAAGGTTAAGTTTGACCAATAATTAGAGACAAGTAGTAACGCATAGCTTGTGTCACAAAAAAAAAACATAGCATGGCCAAAGGCTCTTGAATACAAATTTAACAGCATCTGATTGCCTAACGAGTATCTCGACTAATATAGGATCGGTCGTTTCAAAGGTTGTGGTCGATTCAATGCCCCACTGTCCCCACCATTTATTTCAAATGATGCTAGGGCGTGCTGCTGCTTTGGCTCAATGCATCGGAGAATCTTTGTACATGCGTGAATTTGAAACTGCCAGGAAATTGCTGTCTTTGCTGCCTCTCTACTGAACTAATCTTTGCGAGAAACGAATCTTGGCAATGTTGACTCGAGTCAACAAGTAACTGCTACGTTTTTTTCCTGGAAGGCTCACCATTTTTGGGTAATTAAACATAAAGTATTTTTGATTTATAACGTCCAAAACTCTGAAGAGGAAGATTGAGGCCTCTTGTACGGAAAACTTGCACGGTTTGACCGAGAGGTCCAAGTGCCGATGCAGTGTACATAGAAAGTAGCACAAGATGCAGTGTATATTGATTAATACATATATAACTCGTTCACAATTGCATGGATCGAAATAACACTGACATGTTTCCAAATAAATAGACAGGATAACATACACACGCTCAGATTGCTTAAGAGAACACCTGGCTTGCTGTCTGGACTATGTGCTCCGGGCCACCAATGGCGACTCGGAATCCTCCTTTATAGAAGCGCCAACGGCGAGGGCCCAGTGATATCTTAGCGAATTCCATCACCTTGGAAACACATGTAATGATCAGCTCATGTGAATTTTGCTTCAGAAGTTTGATAATCCAGGCTATGGCTGCAATCAGGATTGTGAAGACGAATATGGGAATCTTGATCATCCAGGTCATGACAGCAAGCATCATCCCCACATCCCTCTTGTTTTGTAGCTTCATTTCTTGGATGGCGGTGAAGATCATATTCATCTGATAATCCAAGGTGGACGACGTCGAGGCGGAAGGCATCGCCAGGGCAGGAGGCTTCTCGATGGGCATGCTCCAAGACATCATTATCCACATGATTCTCGTGCCCAAAAACATGAGAGCAACATGGACCGCGGAGGTGAACACGGGGTAACTCTTCATGGCCGCCGATGGCACAAGTTGTTCTGCGATAGCATCAATGGAGCCCGACAACAGAATCCAGAAGAGAAGCAGGCACACGATCTCCAGGGTCGAATTGCATGGCATTCTCAACAACTTGGAAAGGATGATGGTGGCAGTGTAAGTAAACATAGGGGTGAATTCCTTATACCGCTCCTCCATGGCTGACGGCACAAGGGCTATGACGACGGCGGAAATGGCCTCATGCAGCAGGTACAAGAGCAGCATGGAGCACAAGGTCTTGAGGAGGTAGCCGGCAATGGAAAAATATGTATCCCATTGCGTTGTCATCACCACTGTGGTGAGGATGATGGCGACAATGACAGTAAGCAAGTCTCGCCTCTCCTTCGACAACGACGACAGCACTAAGGAGGCGAGCTTGTCAATGGCTCCGAAGATGACGAGAAACACCAGAACGGTTCCGGCGAGGCCTAACCAGGTGGCCATCCTTACTGCTGGAGAAACCGCAAGTGTGTGTGTGCGTGCGTGCGTATGAGCGTAGCTAGTAGGCAGCTAGGCTTCGGACTATATAACACAAGACGTCCGTCCTCCTTTGTAAATACTTTGATGACGCATTAACTTGTCCCACGAAGACTTAATTGTCAACTCGTCATCCCGCGTTAACTTGTGTTATTAGAACATACTCCCTCCGTCCGAAAATAGTTGTCATCAAAATGGATAAAGAGAGATGTATCTAGAACTAAAATATGTCTAGATACATCACCTTTTATCCATTTTGATGACAAGTATTTCCGGACAGAGGGAGTATAATATATAAAGCTGCCTTGGACGTAGATTCCCGGCACTCCGAAACGTAGATTCCCGGCACGTTCTTGCTCTTGATAGATGCATCACATGCACATTTGATTGGTAAAGGTGTCTTCGTATTGTACCAACAATGAAACTTCAACCTGTTTTTTTCATGTATCCATGCATGACCACGTTTCACAAGTGGCCGTTAATGCTTGCTACAATCAACTACCTTGCCGATGATGTAGTGAAGGATCCACGCTGCTGCCTTTTCCTTTCGGACATCGCTAAGTTTAAAACGATGTATGGTTAGCTTAACCATACAATATTGGGGCAAATCGTTTGTCTTAGTCACCGACCCCTTGGTTCCGAGTTCTATGGCAGGAATCAGGATGATGAAGACGAGTATAGGAATCTTGATCATCCAGGTCATGACAGCAAGCAACTTCCCCACATCCTTCTTGTTTTCTACCTTCATTTCTTGGATGGCGGTGAAGATGATATTCATCTGAGAATCCAAGGTGGACGATGCCGAGGTGGAGGGCATCGTCAGTTCGTCAATCGTCAGAGCAGTAGGCTTCTGGATGGGCATGCTCCAAGACATCATTATCCACAGGATTCTCGTGCCCAAAAACATGAGGGCAACATGGACCGCTATGGTGAACATCAATGTTTTAAATAGCGGGCTATGGGAAATAGCGGCGGACCTCCAAATCAGCTATAGCGGGCTATAGCAGGCTATAGCGAGCTATTTGTGAAGGCGGCCATTTAGCGGCACTCTGCTAAAAAGGCTATAGCGGGCTATAGCGGAGCTATAGCCGGCTATTTAAAACTATGGTGAACATGGGGTAACTCTCAATGGCCTCCGATGGCACATGTTGTTCTGCGACAGCGGCAATGGTGCCCCACAACAGAATCCAGAAGAGCAGCAGGCACACGATCTCCAGGGTCGAATTGGATGGTTTTTTTAGTTTTTAGTTAAACTAACAAAATGTCATCTGTTTTGTGTACAAACTTTAGTTAATTCCGTCGTGTTTGATGAAATTCGTTTGGTTTAACTCGAGTTTGTTTTGAATGAATGCAAGTGCGGTTGTACGGCCGGCTACCACATCACTGTTCAAGAACCAGTCTGGAAGCCACGGGATCTAGGAGAGATCGAGAGGAGAGAAGAAAGAAAGGGAAGAGGGAATCCACGACACCGGGGAAGAGATCGAGACGAGAGAATGGTACATTTCAAAGTTTTTGTAAATAATACAATTTGTGCCTATGTGAAGAAGGGGGCAGAGAATGTGTAGGAAACAGAACGACCAACACCAACATATCTGTAATCATGTATTGACACTTTAGGACAGTCTCACCTACAAATCTTCTTGTACGAATTATAAAGTATATATGGACATACAAGAAAAATATATCAAATAACACTAATGAATTCGTCACTTCAACTACGCTCCACATTTTCAGATCGGTGACTTTTTCATTATCCATCGTGCCTGCATGCCGAAGCAATGAAATAGACTAGCAAGTTTCATGTGCAAAATTTGTACACCAGATTGCACACCATTTCCTAACAATGTTAAATTTAACATCCAACATCACATCATGACAGTAAATTTGTGAACACAAAGTACAGCTAGGTAAAATCTATGAACACATAGTACATCACAAGCAGTAAATAGTATAACTAGCCGTCACCTCTTGTACGACAGCAGCTAGCAAGTTCAAATAGTCCAATTTAATTGTTGATCGATTGAATTTTTCTCGTGATACAACACCTGCAGCTGCTGCCAAACTTCAGCTAGTCCAAAACACCTAGAACCATGTTGTAAAATCTGAATTCTTTTATCTAACAATTCACTACAAGCAAAATCATTCTAAACATATGCCATACAAGTATATTACACAAAAAATCAAGGATTTCTTTTTCTTTCTTGGTTGACTGAAACATCGACATGAGAGTGTGTGTGCGGATGAACCACAATTGGTGCCTTGGTATAATGTAGGAAGTGGAAACTATTCATCTTCTCAACTAATTGATTTATCATTTCAAGGGCATCCTTCATCTTCCTGTTCATCGAAAGATGGAAAACAACTGGGCTATTGATGGTGAAGTAGCTCAGTACCTGAAAGGAAAACAATTAAAATAGAAATTAAAAGACTTCCCTTTCCAAACTAAACCTCAAATTGAAATTAAAAGTTTTTGTTTCCAAATTATAACCCTAAACTGGAAACATAGCTTGCTGCAGTGAGGAATTGTCTTTGCAATTTACCACTACTTATAAGAAATTATGCAAGAATTTGTATAACAAATACTTGGGTGTTTCTTGACACTTGACAGATTAACTTAATCTTTGTGACCAATGCAACTAGTGATATGGCAATTTGTTTTGCTGCCTGTAAGGAGGTACATTAGCTCAGCAGGTTTACTAGAGGAACTAGTAATTGTGTACATGCAATGCATGCATGTTAACATTATGTAAGATATTAATTGTATTGCACATTAATATTAAGTGAGATATAAATTGCATGTTAATATTAGGTAAGATATAATTACTTGATTAATGTTGAGGTTGATATTAGGCATGATATTAATTAGTGAATGGTCTAAACATGATTAATGCTAAACATATTTAGTGATAATTATGATTAATGCTAACCATATTTAGTGATAAACATGATTAACGCTAAACACCAAAATGACGTAGACCGCTGCATATATGTTCTTGAACGGACGAGTTTTTCTGGATCTCTACAACTCACTTTTTTTATATTGTTAAAAATTATAGATTATAGATTGAAGCGGACAGGAATTTACAGAGGAAATATTATAGAATATAGAGCTCCCAAACGGTGCTAAAACTGAAAACAGAGCCAGCAGAGTGGGGAGAGAAGGTAGGACGAGGACGAACCTTGTATTCCAAGGAGCGGTGGCAGATCTGTGTAGCACAACGGCGTAGCGCCTCGTAGCGGAAGTCATCGAGGATGTCGTCAGTTTGGTAGGCGGCAGTCTTGAGGTCTGCCATCCATCGGCGGACGGCAGGGTTGGTGCGAATCTTGGTATCGGCGTCCTGCAGGATACACTGGTTCCGGCGAGCCTTGTCCAGCCAGCACGCCCGTAGCAGCTCGGCCACCAACGTGTCGCTGGCCTTGGCCGCCACACTGTCCAGCAGCGGCATCAACAGGTAAGCCAGAGAATGGTGTGGAAAGCTGCTTTGTGGTGGGTAGAAACTGCACAGATCCGTTTGCTTGATACGTTGTCCTTGGACGCTTGAATTGATGTCCTTCTATGCAGAATAATGACGTGCTTAGATTAAATAACCTCACTTCATCAACAATGCTTGTTGGATTATCTAACTAAGCTTACCGTATAAGCACCTTCTGCATTTTCACCGCTACGAGGTTTGACTTTTCCGGAAGCAATCTCAAGAATCTTTCTCTTTTCCACCTAGGAGTATAGAAATTAATTCGTCAAGAAAGAGCCTGGGGAAAGGGATAGAAGATCCAGACAAACACATTTAGATGGGTCACAATTTATCACCCCGGGGACTTCCTCAACTAGCATGTTGGTATCTTCTCTACTCTTGCAGTTTTGATGGGGCTTCATAGGCTCATATACAACCATCATATTCACTTCATCAATAACTTTACCGGCCTTTTCGAACATGTGTTCTGTGATATCCTCATCCCCAAGACCCTCACTCACTTTCATGTTCTTCACGATGAACTTGCCAGCAGAGTGTTGTAGCACCATTATCTTCACACCATGCATGGATTGTGGTCTCACAATGCCTTTGTCTGGCTGTGCACTGTACCTTCGTGGGCTTGATGGTTGGATGTTGAAGGCAATGCGATTATTTGTATTATTCATTAGCTCAAGCGAGCATGATATCACATTAAGCTCAGAACAAAGCCGTAGTTCTAGTGGCTTAATCCCAAGCATGTCATCTTCATTGTAAAGAGGGCTTGTCTGCAAGGGAAGAGTTATATGTGTTTAGATGATGATGCATGCTCCATCCATTTTATAAGTTGCATCTGTAATTTTGTACAGAGGCAGAAGGTTCTAAATGACAATACGTACAACACAACTAAGTCTCCTATGTTCGTTTATTCTAATTCTAGACTAACCAATAATTTAGACTAACTAGGATAGTTGTCAAACACACATTTGGGATCATGCTAACCTACCAGGGTTAAGATTAATTATCCTATGTATTTTAATCTGGAACCAATTAACACGGCCTTGCAGTTGGAAAGTTGACGTTCCACACTTCATTAGCTCTCTGATCTCAATAATAATGCATCCCTTTCCACAATTTAATCATAAGCTGTCTTGAACTAGCTAGCTTACCTGGTTAGTGTGCACATTTGTACTTCCAGATTCACTTAGATAGCTAATTATCTCCAATATGGAAGGTCTAGCTTCCAGATGTTGTTCCCTGCAGCGTAATGCTATGTTGATGCATCTAATTACTTGGTGGTATTGTAGTAACGTCGGTGGCTTATTCCACCTGTGTCTCCACCTCCGAAGTATCTACATTTAGCAAATGTTAATTATCTGTGATAATGCCAGAATCTTACAGTACAAACTATGAAAAATTCATGGTGTGTAAGCTGACAACTTTTTAGTTCAAAACCTTAGCCTTACGGCGTGTGTATCAACGGAAGTGCGCCACTTCAGCACAGCACACCATAAAAAAAGCATCCACCGATGCGTGATATATATCCAGAAACATGCTATTAAAATAAGATAGACCATTGTGTAGGATTCTATACATATGACAGTGGCAAACAATTAAAAGATGCATGCAAAACATCATCCTTGTTCCAAAAAGCTAGAGAAATCACCCTTACATTATTTTCATCAGGGGTGCTCATACACCCTGTTACTAATTCAATGACGATTGCACCCAAACTATATATATCAGATTTGAATGAAGTCTTGCCATTGTTCGCGTATTCCGGCGCGAGATATCCTCTGCAAGAAAGTACGATAGAGCTGAATGAAAGAAAAATGTCAATTAACTAGCGGTTCTTCTTATGCATGTCTTACCGTGTTCCAAACCGTTGACCCATAGTATGTGAGTTTTTACTTGGCCTTGACAAACCAAAATCTGTGATTTTTGGAACCATATCATTATCTAGTAATATATTCGCCGGTTTAAGGTCCATATGAACAATATTTTTCTCATTGAGATGACACAGACCCTTGCAAATTCCAGTGAGTATGTCATAACGTGTTTCCCATTCAAGTCCCCTTAATTCATCTGTACATAAGAAAAGGCAAGGAGTTATGTTGAACTATATACTGAGCAATAATAGAATATTTTTAATTCAAATCGTCCCTAATCATTGACCCTGACATGAAAACTTAACACTAGCCAAGGAAATAAGGCAAAGACGTAAAGAAGAGAAGAGCTGCATCAAATGCAATAAGATCATACCAGTAATATGTTTATCAAGACTTCCATTGCTGATGTACTCGAAACAGAGCAATCTTTCTCTTACATTGGCCAAGTTAATTTCATCTGACCCAGCCTCTTCTATTGATGTTTGATGTGTATTAGAACAAAAGCCAAGAAACCGGACTACATTTTGATGATTAATCTTTCTCAGGCTATTAAACTCACAGCGAAATAGTTTGTCATCAATTGTGTGTACGTTCACATAAATCCTCTTCACAGCAACAACAATCCCATTTTGGAGCAAACCTTGTTGGTCACCATACATATTCTCAGCCATATGAAAACAAAACAGAGTGGCCAAGTTCTACTAGTGGTACCTTTTATTTATATGAAAACAACATTAGAGTTGGTGCTGTAACTTGATTTATTAGTTAAAGTTTTTTAATTCAAATGGATATAAAACAAACCAAGATCAATTTGTGTTACTTTTTTTGTCGAACTAGTGATATTTTTAGTGGGTTGGAGATCTTCATGTATTTTGTAAATGGTGAATTGCAGTGCCTTGTAAACCTCTCCAAATCCACCCTGACCAATTTTTCTGTCTTCAGAAAAATCATTTGTGATGCTTTGTAGCAGCGCTAATGGCAGATCCTTGGTTCCTCTTCTCTGTTGAGTATACACTCCAACAAAGTTTCGTCCCCCATTCAAAACATCACGGTTTTATTCCGAACTAGAGCATGAAATAAAAAAGTTAGTTTGCTTGAGACAAAAAGGCCTGCGGAAATTTAGTAGCAAGGAAATGTGCTGGAGATTGCGCCATGTACTGTATATAGTATAGGATAGGAAGCACAAACTAGAACTACTCCAAGCGATTGATTTCGGCAGATTAAAGATGATGCAAAGAAGGAATATTCAGAGAGAGAGAGAGAGAGAGAGAGAGAGAGAGAGAGAGAGAGAGAGAGCACCAAATCGATGCATGCACAGAGCAGAAGGAAGGAAATAAGGGGAAATGGAGGGCATACCTTGTGTAAGGCCTAGGTACCACACCACTCCACTCCACCGTCCAGGCTGATTGTAGAAGCAAAGATGCCCACCGAGAGAGAAGGAGGCGAGGAAGGTAGGAGTATACTCACCATTTGTCAAAGACTCGAAAATACTCACCATTTGTCAAATCGGTGAGCTTTTCCATGACTAGCTTCTTCGCTCTCTTGCACTTGGAAAGACTAACATCAGCTAGAAGATCCTCAAGTACTGCCTCCTGCATATGATGTACATGCCAAGTTGGATTGTGTCTTATCTCTCTAAAATACTTATTCGCAATGATTGTGCTTGTGACAAGCTTGTTGTCCCTCCTAGGAATGCAGGTGTGCTCATTATTATACCTCACAACTAGCAACCAGTCTGACATGTTACTAATTGAACCATATATGCTCCAAGGACAACCTGGCCAAGAACACTCTGCACTCACCCTTTTCTTTTCATCTTTTGGAAATCTTAAATGGTGGAAATTTGCTAGCCCATACTTAACCAATGCTTGCTTGAATTCCTTGCTATCAGTAAAGGCCATGCCTACAGCAAACTCTAGTTTCTCTTTACTGTCATCATAAACTCTGATAGTGGTCTTCCTCCTTCTCACTTCATTTACATCTCCATCACTGCCTTCATCATATGGCATATCGTCATCACTTTCAAAGTATGGTGTACCTTCTCCATCTGAATCATCTAGCCAACAGTTTTCAGGCACAATAAAATCATCAGACACATTGCATGTTTTGCCCTCGTCTTCTCTCAACATGTTCTTTCTCACTTTATCCTTCAATTCTTTTGCATATTTTCTCATCTCCAAGACCTCATCATCAGATGCTGAGCTGTTGCTTTCTGAAGGGAGAATAGCATAGTCACTATCAGATAAATCACTGCCACTATTTACTTCCTCCTCAACTACACTTGATTTTCCTCTACTAACTATTAATTTAGATGTCCTTCTAGGCTGGTAATACATATTGGAAAATTTTCAAGGTTCTGGTTCTTCCATGTGCCCCTCTGCACCTACATATTGGTGCTGCTCCTCTGCACCTACATATTGTTGCTGCTCCTCTGCATTTGCATGAACCTGCTGCTCCTCTGAATGTTGTTGCTGCTCTTCTCCAACTGAATTGTGCTGCTGCTCTTGTGCATACTCATCCTCCTAGTAATTGTTGCTCTTGCTGCTCTTCTCCATGCCTCAGATCTGTTCACAAAATTAAAAGAATCTGAATTAAAAAACACTCCTTCAATTTCAGTTCTAGTCGAATCAACCCTAAATCAAAAAAATTGAGTGTACCACAATCAATTAATCGTACATATCATGGTGGCAGTAAACCAAATCAATAATTCCATACATGACAGACATAAGATAACCTGGAACCAAAATCCATGAAATCCCCAAAACCCTGGAAACCCCAACCTAAAACAGAGAAAGTACAAAGGTGTTGCAACACATGTTGGTGACTGACCTGCTCGCCGCGTCGCCGTCCGATGCTCACTTCATGCCGCCGATCATCATCCCTAAACCTCGTCGCCGCCGTCTCTCAGAGAAGGAGATTGTGTTGGAGATGAAGAGGAGGGAGGCGAACGGGCTAGGTTTGGGTCCAACCGGCTCGGGGGCTTCATTTTAGACCGCACCCAGCAATCCCTGTCTGACGTGGGAAGCCGGTGGGCCTAACCCAGGCGCCACATATGCAAAACCACCGTCCCATGCCGCTAAAGTGAAGGCTGGGGGGTGATTTCTCCGGTTTGAGATAGTTTAGGGGATTACCGAAAAAGGCTTTCGCCCCGCTTTATAAATAAAGAAAACTGCCACAGAGCACACATACAGAGTCAAGTCCACACACACACACCCAAGTCTCACGACAAAGTACATAGGTTCTGCTGAGGGCACAGCTCAACAAGCC
This sequence comes from Triticum dicoccoides, assembly GCF_002162155.2. NCBI lineage: Eukaryota > Viridiplantae > Streptophyta > Magnoliopsida > Poales > Poaceae > Triticum > Triticum dicoccoides. The sequence continues at coordinate 751,297,632 of NC_041386.1, read as the reverse complement.
CAGAAAATAAAAAACAGGACACGCCGGACGAAGGAAGCATCTAGTCTGGTTCCGGCGGTGGCGGTGGAGGCGGCGGCATCAGGCGGACGGCCATCGAGCGGAGATCGGCGATGAAGGCTGAGATGGCGTCGCGGTCCGGGGGGCGGCTAAGCGGCTGCCAAAGCTGCAAGAAACCCGAGAGTTTGAAAAGAGTGTCAGTAGCCCGTCGAAGAGGAGTGCGCTGAATCACGAGCTTATTGCAAACAGTCCAGAGGGTCCAGGCGAGAACCCCAATCTCAAGCCACCTAATGTGGCGAGACGTCATGGGGGACAACTGGAGTTCGGCAAATAAGTCCGGGAAATTGCTGTGGCACCAATTTCCACCGACAGCTTCGCGGAAGCAGCTCCAAAGGAACTGGGCGGATACGCAGGAGAAGAAAATGTGGTTCGAGTCTTCGGGGACCCCACAGAGCGGACAGATGCCAGTACCCAGGCCATTTCGCTTGCGAACCTCCACCTCGGACGGGACCTGACGACGAATCCATTGCCACATGAAGATACGAATCTTCAGGGGTACGCGGATGGACCACACCATCGAGAGGGGAAGGGGGGAGGAAGATGGGGCAATGGCCAGGTATAGCGACTTGGTGGAGAATTGACCCAACGGCTCAAGGCGCCAGCGCACCAGGTCCGGGCCACCATCCACCATTGGCTCATGGAGAGCAACACAGTCAAGCAACTCACGCGAGGCGGCATATTCCAAGGGACCAAAAGGCCGTCGGAAAGCAAGGCGACCTAAGTCAAGAAGGGCCCTATCAACAGAAATCACGGGATGGACGGAGATAGAGAAGAGGCCGGAGAAGCGGGCTGCAAAGGGAGTGTCCCCGGCCCAGCGATCAAACCAGAAGAGCGTCAAAATTCCGGATCCCACTGAGATGGAGGTCCCGATGCGGAGGACCAGGAGAAGCTGGACAATAGACTGCCAGAACTGAGAACCGCCAGATTTTTGGCAGAAGGCGAGGGGTTGTCCGCGCATGGTATTTGTTCCGGATAATGTCAAGCCAGAGGCCACCGTGACCTTGTGAGATGCGCCAAAGCCAACGGGAGAGAAGGGCGATATTCATCCGTTTAGAGCACATGATGCCCAGGCCACCTTGCTCCCTGGGCTTGCATATGTCAGGCCAGCTGACCATATGGTACTTCTGCCTGTCATTGTCGCCAGCCCAGTAAAAGCGGGACTGAACCTTGGCGATCTCCTTGTGGAGAGACTCGTGGAGGCTGTAGAAGCTCATAAGAAACAAGAGGAGGCTGGAGAGGGAGGAGTTGATGAGAATAGTCTGGGCCGCCTTGGACAGCCACCTCCCCTGCCAGGGCTCGCATCGCATTTGGAGCTTGGCCATGGAGGGGCGCAAGTCCGTGACGGAGAGCCGAGAATCACTAATGGGCATTCCCAGGTAGGTGGTGGGGAAGGAGCCCAGTCGGCAATTAAGTCTGTTGGCGATGGCCAGAGATTCAGAGGGGGAGTATCCCATCACCATAACATCACTCTTGTCGAAGTTGATCTTGAGGCCCGGCATCTGTTGGAAGCAGAGAAGGAGGAACTTGAGGTTGGCGACGTCCGTCTCCGAGCCTTCGACCATGATGATAGTGTCGTCAGCATACTTGAGGATGGAGATCCCAGAGCCACCGATAAGGTGGGGAGTAATCCCACGAATATGGCCAGCGGCTTTTGTCTTATCCAAAATGGAGGCAAGCGCGTCCACGACCATATTGAACAAGAACGGGGAGAAGGGGTCGCCTCGTCAAACCCCACAAAGGGTGGGGAAGAAAGAGTTTAGGGGATTAAGAACCCTATTTTAAAGATGAGGGGGTTATGTGATCCAAATGGAATAGTTATGGGGGTTATCTATATTTTTTTTCTACAAAGTTTGGCACTCAGCCAAGACCCACACACTCACGCCATACTCCACTAACTCCACCTCCTGAAATCACTCCACGGCCAACCGGCCACTACCAAACTTGCGCGTGAATTCTGCATGCAACTAACTAACTCCTAGCTACAAGTGCGTACATGTCCAGCACTAACAAACTGATGCATGCAGCAAACAACTTCATGACTGACTCGACTACTCGCCCATGCAGCACGTGAGTCTAGCATTTTCAGCACGTTGGCCAGGTCCTGCAAGCATCACCGTCTCACACGGCTTCGCGCCTCACGCGGCACCATCGTCTAAGTCGTATCGCATGACCTGGACTAGGACTAGATTATTCCAACAAACTCCCCCTAATTATCTAGTGGGTTAGCATGCACTAAATTCGATGTTAAGACCCTTGACGACAAAGCGCTGTAACACAAGTTCTTTGTCTTTGTCCTCGTGCCCATGCACTAAGTTTCCCTCAATTGTTAATCACCTAGTGCCATCATCATGCCATGTAAAAAGAATTCCTCAATACTACTTCCTACGTTCAAAAATGTGCTACTGCAATGCACACACCTATCCCAAAGTTAAGTTTGACCAATAATTGTAGACAAATAGTAAGACATAGCTTACGCGACACAAAAATCATAGCATGACCACATGCTCTTAATACGAATTTAACAGCATGTGACTGCATAACGAGTATCTCGGCCAATAGGCCCGATCGTGTAAAAGGTTGTTGGTCGATTCAATGGCCCGCTGTCCCACACCGATTATTTCAAATGATGCTAGGACACTGCTGCTTTGGCTCAATGCATCTGACGCTATGTTTAGATGTTTGTATTGGGAGCCTTGGCATTGCATTGGGTTGAATATCAATATCACACTATATTGGTATTGAGATTGAATGCCAATATTTTTGTTTGGATGCTTAGATATTCGGATCACGGATTTGATTTTTTTTTCTCGAATACGCACGAGTATGCGTACTATATATTAAAGAAGAAGAGCCAAGACGGCTGATACAACGTCTTTCGGCAATGTGCTACCCATCGAGGTTAGCACCCACATCCACCGTGACAACACAAACAACTAACCCGCCTTGCCCGTACTCAAGCCTAACAATGGCAAAGAGGACAAACACAGAACACACAGACCGCGTCCTCCTGAATCAAACACCTCAAAACACGACTAAAACACCTAACCAAACTAGATCAACGCACTCTCCACCCTTGGTGCCTAGAGGATCGGCAGGCGGACAGCGGGAGCTAGCCTGACTCGAAGAAGACGCCGTCGAAGATGTGCCGATGATGGAGTACATAGCGCCCCGGATGCTCCTGCCCACAGCAACAACCCGCACATGACAACTTGGCACCCCAAGACTCGCCGCCGAGGCGAATGAGGCAGCCCACCAGTAGCAACTCCGAAAGCTTCCTGAGCACCTAGGCAGCGCCTCCAAGAAGGGGATGGCGCCGAGACGTCGTCGCTGCCCGGCCCGGCGAACCGAGCCTAGAGTTTCTTCCGGTGACAAATCAGGAGGATGGACATAGCCATGACAACACCCCCAAGGAGGAAACGGCGCCCACAGGTGTCGTCGTTGCCCGCAGCGGCAGCCACGCCGGATTTCTCCTTGGCCCTGTCCATCAAAATCCGAAGCACGGCAAACTGGAAGGGAGGGCAAAGTTGCCACCTTGGGCCATCACCATGGAGAGGGGGTGAGCCGGATGCCGTCGCGCCGCCGACCGGTGAGACCACCGCAGTCCCTGGTCGAGGAAGACCAGGACCTGCATCCACCGCTACAGCCCCGCCGCCCTCACGGCCAGGGAATGCAGCGTCGCCGCCTGATGTCCAGCCGTCCACCTTGTCACGCCTCCGCTCCGGAAAGAGGAGGATGAGTCCACCGCAGCCTGGGGCCGCCGCCCCAGCGTACCAGCGCCGGAGGAACAACGGGAGTCCCCGGCGCCACCCGCAGCCCCGGAGGCCAGATCTGGCCAAGCCAGAGCAGGCCAACATGGCGGCCACGCGCGGCCCTTCGCGCCAGCAGCCGTGCTGCCAGCCCCACGCTGATATTGAGATTGAATGCCAAATGTTGTTTGGGTGGTCTGTGTGAGGCATTGAGTTGTATGAGACCTTCCGAGGAGATCGAGCAAAGAGGAGGCCTGACGCTAGAGAGGGGAAAGGGGAGAGGGTCGGAGCTCTACGAAGAGAGGAAGGATGCGGTCAACAAAACACCTGCGCCGGCGGCGGAGCTCGGGGTGGAGGCAAGCCGGTCGCCGGAGATCGTGGTGGAGGCAGGGAGGAGGGTGGCGCCGGCCGCTGGAGAGCTCTGGCGGGGCGGGAAGGTGGCGTCGGCCACTGGATCTTGGGGTGGAGAGAGACGAGGCGGGAGGGTGACGCCGGCCGCCGGAGCTGGGGGTGGAGACGGGCGGGATGGGCGGCGCCGCCGTTCCTTGCGCGGGCGGGACTGCAGGGACGACGCTGGATTGGTTTCTTTTGCGAACAGAGATACGTCAAGCACACAGGCTTCGAATTGGGCCAGCAGTTTTTTGCGTTATGGACGGATTGTTCAATATCGGGCCCGAATGCCACAACTGATTGCCAAGACCAACCAAACGGTGGCGCATTCGGGATATTAGGCCCATACAAATGCCAATACCCAATACTAGGCCTGAATGCAAACATCCAAACATGAGAATCTTTGTATATGCGTGAACTTGACACTGTTAGGAAATTGATGTCTTTGCTGCCTCTCTACTTAACTAATGTTTGCAAGAAACGAATCTTTGCAATACTGAATCAAGTCAACGAGTAACCGCCAAGCCTAAGATCTAGCTTCTAGATCGGATGACGACGGCGTTCTTGACACCGTAACCTCCTTAGAGGCATCGTCTTGGAGTCACCGACCATTGTTGGATGTCAATTGTTTGGTTGCAGGGCGGTTGACCGGTATGAGGTCCATGGCTGCGAGCAGCGCTGGAAGTCAGAGGCAGGAGGTGGAGCGGCTTCGTCTTGCATGGAGCTTTTGGTGGAGATGTCAAGTCATGCCTGGCTAACAGGTGCTGCGCTGTGTCATGCCTGGTCAGCAGGTGCTACGCACGAGAGATCTTCTAGAATCTTCGTGTCTGGATGGACGAGCGCGGGGGCGGTGGCACCGTTGGGCGCTGTGGTGGCGTCGACGGATGGACGGACTGACAAGGATGATGCGGATCTCTCTTCTAAAGATGGGTTAGCGGTCTGATGAAGATGTATCATCTAAAACTTATGCATGTGGTGTATGTTTTAGGTGTGCTGCACCGGCTGTTGGTTCTGATACGTTATGTGGATGGATCGGCAACGACATCGGATTTAGATATGGGGAGTGAGAGCACTCCACATTATCAAGTTTTGTAGGTGTGAGGGGTGGCTTCGGGTGGCTTGATATATGTTCTTGTTAGACCTTTGTTGAATAATAAATAAAGATGGCCGTATGCATCGATTGATGCAGAGGCCGGGGGTCTTAACCTCCTTTTCCAAAAAAAAAACGCCAATCCCTTCGATCCAAAATAAGTGTCGTGGTTTTAATTTTTTCAAATATATACTTATTGAGTATCATGATTATTTAGGAGAGATAGGATAGACTAGAGTTTGTTCTAGCTTGTCTTGTACTCCAAAATGGTCATGTACTCCTATATATACGTCCACGAGGCTCAAGCAACACAATATCAATTCCACCAATCCCTCTCTCTTCCTTCTAATAGTATTGCCTAATCTCTTCCATCAGATCGGTCTTTTGGTTGCATTGGCTAGAGCATGCACTTCTATAGTATTGGTCCGAAATTTTGCAATACTAACTCGAATTTTTTGAAGTTTTATTAGTTGAATGGATGAAATATCGTCAGGTTTATATAAATTATATCAAACATATGTTTGTTTGCATAAATTCGGTCGTGCTTGCATGATATTTGTCAATCTGATGTAAATTTTGTCTATATAGGGTGGATGTTGAGGGCAAGCGTTGGATGGCTAGCGCCATATCGGTGTACAGAAAACCTGCACGGAGAAGCACGTGGTCCAAGTACCGATGCAGTGTACATTGAATAATACTCCATCCGTCCAGTAATATAAGAGTGTTTGTGGCACAAGGGAGTAGATAACCGTTCACTATTACAAAGATCGAAAAAATACTGACATGCTTCCAAATAAATAGACAGGATAACAGACACAGGCTCTGATTGCTTAAGATTGCGCCCGGCCTGCTGCCTCGCGTCTGCGCCTGGTGGGATGTCGACCAACAAAGAATATGGATAATGTTTCATAGAGCCATGAACGCAAAGGACCGAGTAGCTGAATCCTTAGCGAACGTCGTCACCTTGCAAACACATGTATTGATCAGCTAATCTGAATTTTCCTTGAGAAATTTGATCATCCAGGCAACGGCAACAAAAACCAAACTGAAGTTTTGTACGTGAGACTGTCCTAAAGTGTCAATACATGATTACATAATTAATAACTGAAGTTGAGCTATAAGCTGTTGTGCAAAGCTGAGTTATATGATCAATCAACGTATAATTTTGAAAGAATGAGACAACAGGCTAATGATATAACCCCACAAGGCCAAGCACCGGCTCAGGCATCCCAGTTAGCATTCAGCACATGGGCCACGGGAGCTGCTGCAGCGCGTACTAAGTCAGTCAAAATTCATAGCTGGGTAGTCAGCAAAATTTAGGGCAGTCTGTGGTGCTGCATCTTCTCTCGAGAACTCGGAGCTGCTGCAGGAGTCCCTCCGCTACCGTCCCTAACATTGGACAATTCAAAATTGATAGGCTCTTGAACGCACCATACATTCCATCTGGAGATGTTGTCATGGCGTTAACGTTCCCACAAACTGACACTAGCTTGGGACAATATTTGATGCACAATATTTCGAGAGATGCGGGCAACTTTGGTACGTCCACCAAATTTCCACAATTTGAAATTCTAAGAAGCCAGAGTCGAGGAGGCAGGACATTTTCGTCATCAGATATTGTTCATGGAAGTGAACCGGTTAAGCTGGAACAATGAGACAAGTCTAGCTTTCCAAGATGGTTCAAGTTTCTCAATTCTACCGCTGGCCATTGTACTATTCCATTGGTTGAAATGTTCAGCTTCGTAACGAAATAAAAATTGTTCCATATACTCTGTTGTATTTGGGATGGTTCAGATGAGAAAATATAGTCGCAATTTGTTATAGTTAGCTTCTTAATAAATCTGCAAGGTATTATGTTCAGCTTCTCTTCAAGCTGTTCTACATCTTCTGTCGAATCACAGAGTGACAGTTCCAACTCAGAATCACCAAGGTTTGAGAAACGAAGGTACACACCATACCGACTGAGTGTAGGTTGTATCAAAATGTTGCCTTTGCACTCGAGATTAGATTGCACAGACAGATTCATCAGATGATAAAGGGAAATGCTGTTTGACCACTGTACCAATAGATCTTCAAGCTGAGGGAGTACTTTGGATTTGCTAGAGTTGGTCTAACTCACCAACCATGCTGAATAATCGACGTTGTAAGAAAAAGTACCAAATTTCAGAAGTTTAACTGAAATGATCTTCAGTGCGATATTATCATGTCAACACAACTGATTTCCCTCGAGAACTACTATTAGTATGGCCATGACGCCGCTTTTTGGTCGGATTTACTACAATAATTCTAAATATAATAAACCTAGCCAGGTTTTTTTTCTGTTTTTTTACTTTTTCCAATCAGTAAAAATCGGACCAATCAAAGGCTGACACACCAATTACTAGGGGATTTAACTGTGTGTGATTCCGGGTGGACCTAGCGGTTTTTGTGGCGAGCAGTTCCTGTTTGGCTACCTTCACTCCTTTTAATACTCACCCTCCGTCCTGTGATTTTTCTTTAGCGATGGGCCGTGCCGTTCCAGCTTTGATTTGTTTTCAGGCGGTCGCCGCTTAGATCGATGCTTCTCGTAGGTGCTGGGATATGCGTGACCGTCTATATAAGGCGTGCAATATCCTCCTCCTCCCCTTCTCACTTCCGTTCCCCAGCCAGCCCCCGTAAGCGCCGCCCTGCCGGTGGAGCTCACAAGCGCCGCCATGGAGCTCAACAGCATTGGTGGCCCGTTCTGCAACATCCGCCTCCCCGAGCTCCTGCTGGTGGCTTCGACGCCCACCGGCGCTTCTCCAGCTCCTCCCGCCGGTGTGGTGAGTCGTCAGTCCAGGGAGAGGAAGAAGGCACCTGCATGCCTCGCCTTCCACTGGATCCCCGTCACTAGTAGAAAAAGGGTCAAATGTGAAGCACATTAGTACCGGTTTGATTTTGAGCCGGCACTAATATGCCTATTAGTGCCGGTTTCAATGGCTAGCCGGCCGATCTCATTAGTACTGGTTCGTGGCGAACCTTTAGCACCTGTTCGTGCCACGAACCGGTACTAAAGTGAATGGTGGCAGGACGTTGTCAGTCTGGGGCCCCTCCAGCACCTTTAGTACCGGTTTGTGTGACGAACCGGTATTAAAGGTCGTCCTACATAAACCCTTCGTCCACCCGAGCTCGCTCTGTTCTTCCCCTTTCCCCTCTCCTCTCTGTTCTTCCCCTCTTCCTCTCGAGCTCATCGCGTATTTTTCCCAAAATTTGTCAAGATTTGAAGGCCCCCATCCATTCAAATGATCACAAAGGTTAGCAACTTTGTCCTTTCATCTCTCATTGCTAGATTAGCTCTTGCAATGCTTTGTATAGTGATTAATTTGTGAGTTTAGTAATCTGAGAGGAATTATAAATGCTAGTATTTGATTTATATGCAATTTGAGGTCAAAAAATAACACTTAGTTTGCATATGTAGGTGTGGTTTACTTAGTGCCTTCTAAATCTCCGTCGTAACCATCGTCGATCGCCCGCACCGTCCCGTCGCCGGCACCACCTTGTGGTGAGCCTCTTGTTCATGAATGTTTTACATTACCAAATTGATATTTGTATGATTTGAATACATAGTTACTCGTATAATTATCTTACCCGTATGTTGTTTGTTATACATAATGCCATGGTTTTGATATCCATCCCCGTCGGCCCTCATCCTTGTTATGATTCGGATGTGGTATATTCTCTTTTAAAACTAGTTGTTGCATTTCGTGTTTATGACAAATTATGCCTATCAAGTTGACATATTTTTTATCTAGGAGGTATGTGAACCGGAAATTCCAACCGACCCTATTGTCGAGAGGTTAAATTTAGTTGAAAGAGAAAATGAGTATTTGAAAAAAAAAATTGAAAAGAATTAAGGAGGGGGAGATGGAATTGGTGTTGCATGTTGCCGATGTCGTCGATGATCACAAGATCAAGATGGAGAAAATGCGCTTGAAGATTAGAAAATATGCCATTAATAATGAGGCTTGGTATCATTATGTTGTTGGATCAATTGTTAACTTAGTTGTGATCTTGATCGCATTTGTTGTTGCATTTAAATGCTTTAGCTAGAGAGTTATTTGTTTGTTGCATTTAAGTGTATATGAACTATATATATGTATGAACTTGTATTAATTTGGTCTTTTCGGTGTTGTGTAATGAAGATGAGACGACAATGAATGTATGATGACCGATGCTCTTCGGAGTTTATTAATGGCGTGCATATTTTTCTGCTTGCGGCTGAGGCAAACAAGCGGGCGGATGGTTTTATGCCTTGTCCATGTGCTGGCTGTAAGAATGATCACAATTACTCTATGTCAAGAACCATTCATGCCCACATGTTTGAGTCCGGTTTCATGCCCCACTATAATGTTTGGACGAAGCACGGAGAAAGAGGGGTTATGATGGAAGACAATGAAGAAGAAGAGGACGACGGTGCCTCCTCCTGGCCGGCCGGCCTCCTCCCCCTGGTCCTTTATATACGGGGGCAGGGGGGCACGTCTAGACACACATCGATCACGTTGATCTCTCTTAGCCGTGTGCGGTGCCCCCTCCACCATAATCCACCTCGCTCATATCGTCGCGTTGCTTAGGCGAAGCCCTGCGTCGGTAGCAGCATCATCCCCGTCACCACGCCGTCGTGCTGACGAAACTCTCCTTCAAAGCTCGGCTGGATCGGAGCTCGAGGGACGTCATCGAGTTGAACGTGTGCAGAACTCGGAGGTGCCGTGCGTTCGGTACTTGGATCGGTCGGATCGTGAAGACGTACGACTACTTCCTCTACGTTGTGTCAACGGTTCCGTTGTCGGTCTACAAGGGTACGTAGATATCACTCTCCCCTCTCGTTGCTATGCATCACCATGATCTTGCGTGTCCGTAGATTTTTTTTTTGAAATTACTACATTCCCCAAGACTGTTATCATGTGAGTGGTCGAGCAATATCTTCACCACTTGCTCCTTGTCATCTTGTCTGCCCACAATCCATGATTCATTGACTTGAGAGTGTGTTTGCGGATGATCAATGGAAGGTGGTGCCTCGGGATGCTACAGGAAGTGGAAATTGTTCATCTCCACAACCAGTTCATCTATGATTTCAAGGGCTTTCTTCATCTTCCTGCTCACGGAGAGACGGAAAAAAACCGGGCTATTGGCGGTGAATTAGCTCAGCACCTGGAATGAAAGGCCTCCATTTGCATATCAAAACCTTAAACTAAAATTAAAAGGCTCACATATCCAACATAGAAACTTAAACTTAAATTACAACCAAATATTCAAGTGTCCAGCCTTAGAGCAGCATGTGGAATACAAGTAACAACTTCAATAATAAAATTAAACTGTTTTCTATCACAAACAGGCTTATCCTCTGAAATTAAGCAAGAACGTCCTGCTGTTGTGTCCTTATGTAAATGAGATCATCAATGAGGTCAGGTGGCTCAGCAAGTTTAGCGTCCGACGAAACACCATCTTACAAGAGGAAATGTATTCACTTGTATACATTGTATTTGTAGTGCATAGGAATCTACGGAGCTCCCAAAAATACTCAGCAGTTTAGCACCTAATATGAATACAAATCAAACTGAAATTAAAAGGCTTTAATTTCCAACTGAAAAGAAATAAATGAAAAGGCTCCGTTTCCAAATTAAAACCGGAAACTGAAAACAAAGCTAGCCAGAATGAGAAATTATGCAACAAAGAAATACTACTGTAGTATTTAAGTGCTTGCTGAAACTTAAAACAAAGAATAGGAATTTGCAGGATTAGTACTGTTTTCAGTTTAACCTCTGAACAGAAAACAGACCCACACGAACCGTCCCAATCAGACCCCAATCCGGGAACAAGACAGAGATGCATGCTTTGAGATTCGAGTTGACACGTGGCGTCTGGTAAGGTGGATCTCACGTGAGAAGAAGAAATACGAGACCCTGTCGCATAAGATTTTATTTTCCATAGATTTAAGTACGTGTAGATAGATTTACGTACGTGTAGGGGGCCAGTAACGAGAAGAACATCCTGGGGCGATGGCGGCCCGCTTCTTCACCGACGATCTCATCCTGGAGATCCTCTCCCGCCTCCCGGCCAGGTCCGTCCACCGCTTCAAGTGCATCTCCATGGGCTGGCGCGACCTCATCGCCGACCCCGCCAACCGCAACAAGCTACACCAAACCCTCACTGGCTTCCTCTACATGACCGTCCACGAAAGCGGGCGCGGGCGCAGCCACCACTTCGCCAGCGTCTCCGGCGACGGTGCAGGAGCCCCGTTCGACCCCTCCTGCCCTTACCTGCACGACCATGACAAGAACGAGGGCATCATCCAGGTGAACGCCTGCAATGGCCTCCTTCTCTACCGCCGCTACAAGAAAAACAACAACCTGACCCCTTTGATGAAAGAGGAGGATTTCCGTTTTGTCGTGTGCAATCCCGTCACCCGGAGGTGGGTGGAGCTGCCCCCAAATCCTGCGGCAAACAGTGGTAACCGTACCACAGGCCTGGCTTTCGATCCGGCCGCATCACCCCATTTCAACGTTCTTCACTTTGAGCAGACCTTTCAGGAACCTTACATCACAGGAGTGAACATCTACTCTTCGCGGACTAGAGACTGGACTCATAGGGATAGTCAGATGGCTGAGAAAGTTAAGCTATTCTTTCAGAGTAGATGCACCTTTGTTGGTGGCATGCTCTACCTGATGGGCAGCCTTCAACGCAACGACGGTCAGCATCTATTGCTAGGGGTGGACATGGAGGGCAAAGTGTGGAAGACCATCAGTCTGCCATACGGCAGAAGATTTGGTATGATTGGATCGTCACAAGGGTGCTTACACTATGCTGTAGCTTCCTTCGACGGTAACATCCAAATCTCTCCGTTAGAACTCTGGTGCCTTGAGGATTGCGATAGTAAAGAATTGGTTCTGAAGCATACTGCCAGCTTCAATAAGCTTATGAGCATGACTGGGAAGGAGTACATGCCGGTTGAGATTCATCCAGATTGCGACACCATTTTCCTCATCTCATGTGGAGGTGATACCTTGGTAGCATATGATATGCGGCATCAGAAAGTTGGATGTACCCTTAATCTTGAGAAGGGCAACACACGACGTCTTCTACCCTATGTTCCTCTGTTCTCAGAGTCCTTAGCAGATGCAGATGGACAGTAGTGTGTTTTTTTTTTACCTTCAAACCACCTTTGTGCTTCCTTCAAGAATCGGCTCTGCTGCCGGCGGCTGTGTAGTACTTTGGAATCTGGTTGAATCATGCCGCTCAATTTGCTGGTGCTTACACTCGTGTCTTATTGATTTGCATGTAAAGTGTGTGAACATGCTGCAACTTGCTGTAGCCTTCACAGCTTCAGTCTGTAGCAAGTATTTGTCTGTGTACTTTGGACTCTGCATGCCTTCTTGATTGCCAGTTTATAGCAAATGCCTTGGTAAATCTACAGTCGTGGCTGCACAAGTAGTACTTCAGTAACCACTTCTGAATTTGAATTGAGCTGGTCCCTCTCACAGTTGTTTTGTTTAGGTGCTCTTGTTTCTAAACTGAACTCAAAAGTTATTCCACGCTGCCTTTTGTCCAAAACATATGCAATTTGAAGTTTCATGCGCATATGCTCTGTTCCTTCAACTGACGTTTGCATATGCGCTTCAGTTGTTCTTCAGTGAAGATGATATTCTTTGTTGCATATACAACTTCCTTTGCTGCTTGGTTGGTTAACTTGACTTGAATATACTGTTTCCGTTCCAAAATATAATAGTGTAAAAAATGGTCTTTACATTTTGGGACGGAGGGAGTACTTTGACTGGGGTATGAATGTATGGAAATTATGTCTTGATGAGGCGTTCCATTCATTCATTCATTCACAGTTGCCAAAGGATTAGCTGCAGCAACTGTCCGGAACTGAACTGAACCTGTATAACTACTACTTACTAGCAGTGTCAACTTCTTCAGAAAATAGTAGCAGTGTCAACTTCTTCTTCAGTTAGCATACCGCTTCTTTGAGCGCCTGCTCCCAACCGTCGATTCCAGATACAACTGCCGCCTACATCACGTACCACTTGAACCACTCAGCATGTCGCCGTTTGAATTTTCCCAGAGGAGACACTCTGTTTACTTTTAGCGCTTTTATTTATATCCCCTTTTCAGTCTTGTGATTGCTATAAAGACCCAGGATATGAAGCCCGAGTGTTCAACAACTCCGTGTTCCGGCTGTGAGTGTGTCAGACCCGTAAAACCATAGCCAAAATTGCTGCCCCAAAGTTGGTACTGTTCTTTGTCTGAATGAATCTTACCTGAACCCATCCAACAGTTCATCATACTCTCAACTTGGCAGTGAACAATGCGTCCTCACAAATAGAGCATGATCTCACACATATTATGAATCAAAAGAGAGGTATTCAGTAATAACAACACTTTACTATATACATACATTCTTCGGTACTGACGTATGGTCTATAACGTCCCAGTTTCACTACTACTTGTACAACAGACAGAGTACTCTGTCAAACATTTCATCACATTTCTTTCAAAAAATATACTCAGGTGAAAATATACTGGGGTGAAATCAACAGAGTACTGACATATACTGCTGTTCTTGATGATGATGGATGTCATTGTTGGCGTTTGTGGTCCGGCCAGTTGCAGATTGTGGCTGCTGTTTGTGGTCCGGCCAGTTGCAGATTGTGGCTGCTGTTTGTGGTCCGGCCAAGTTTCCTACTCCTCTGTCATGAGCCCGAAACAGAGCAGCTCCTCCTCTGTTTTTGCTGGACCTTCTGGTAGCTTTTTTTTTTTGAGGAACTGGGACAGTGGGAGAGGCTCCCACTGCCATATATATTATATATTGCACACAATTACAAGGTTATAGTTACATCATGTACAAGTTTCATCCCAACTACCTTTGTAGTGGGGTCTAAACTATCTTAAAGGGGTGCAACTAATCAGAGGGTAGGGAATCTAAAAGGAAGAAGATAAACTCTTTCTTATTATCTTTAACCCTATATTGAAGGAGACTAAAATCCTCCTTGAATCTGCTTAGCCAAGGGTGGTAGGATGAATTTATGTCTCTGAAAAGTTTATTGTTCCTTTCTTTCCAAATGCTCCAGGATGCTTGAAGGATGATCTCCATGAACAAAGGCCTGCCCCAATTGATTTTAGCTTGTTCTAACCAGGACAGCCGAGTGGCTTGATCTCCAGGGTCTAGCCCAAAGGTTGCCCAGCAATTTCTGCTAAATGGGCAAGTGAGGATCATGTGATCAATGTCTTCTTCTTTTTGGCCATAAAGCAGGCAGTTGAGGTTAGTACCAATGTTATAATGCCTTTTTTTCAACATATTTCTTGTGTTCAATCTATCAGATAACATGAGCCATCCAAAGACCTTGAGTTTAGCATTGACCTTTGATTTCCATAGCCAGTGGTAAGTCTTATGGGCCTTCATATCCCTAAAGTAGAATTTGTAGTATTTGCTGGCTGAAAATTCACTTCCTCTCCAAGGGTAAGTCCAAATATCTTTTGCATTCTGTCTATTGTCTAGCGTAATGTGTGTCACCAAGTTTTGCATATCTTGTAGTTCTCCCAGATCTTGTGTAGAGAGTGGTAGAAAGAATGCTTCTTCCAGCGAGTTTATGGTCAAGAAATCTTTGACTGAGCAGTCTCCATTTCTGACATAAGAAAATGCCCTAGGATGTGTGTCATATAGGACTTCTTCCAACCACAGGTCCTTCCACATTAGTACATTGTCTCCACATCTCATGTCTACCTTTGAAATTCCTCTAAAAATAGGAGTTAGCTTGAGGATGTCCCTCCACCAGAATGATCCACATGGATCAGAGGCATGTGGAATTTTATTGAATAGTAGGTGGTCCAAAGAAGTTCCACCCAAGGGAGGTCATGGCGATTGTAAAACTTGTGTAAATATTGAAGTAGGAGAGCATCACTTTGTATCTTGAGATTTATGATCCCCAGCCCCCCACTCTTCTTTGGTCTGCACACTCTATCCCACGCGGCTAGTGAGTTGCATTTTTCACCTTGTTCTGTCTTCTTTGTCCAGATGAATCTCCTTCTTAGTTTATCCAACAGCTCTAGGATTTTAGGTGGGAATCTGAGAATGCATAGTGCAAAAATTGTAAGTGAGGTGATGACCGTGTTTAGTAGGGACAGTTTGGAGCCATATGACATCAAGGATAAAGTAGATGTGAGCCTTCTTTCCATGTTACAGACAATAGGCATTAGATCCTGGACCGAAGGTTTGGATGTCCCAAGAGGTAGACCAAGGTATGTGAAATGCATCTTGCCAATTGTACATCCAAAGATTTGAGCTATTTCTGTACTTAATACCCCATCACAATTTATTGGTATCCGTGTTGATTTATGGAAGTTGATTTTAAGACCAATAGAAGTGGCATAGTCAGTGAGAATATTCTTCAATGTCTGTGCTTGATCAGGACATGCTGACATAATGATAATAGTGTCGTCAGCATATTGAATGACCGGGTAATCAATTTGGTTTTGTCTAGGAAAGGGTAGTTGGAGCAATCCATGTCTGAAAGCATCATTAATGGCTGCTTGTAAGAGATCAGCAGCAAGGACAAAAATGAGAGGAGAGAGTGGATCACCCTGTCGAACACCACTTTTACAGATGAATTGTCTGCCCGGTACACCATTCAGGAGAACAGAAGATTTGCCAGTAGAGAATATAGATTTGATCCATAGAAGCCATTTATCATTGAATCCCACGTGTTTCATTATTTCTAACATTGCATCATGTTCAATGGTGTCAAATGCTTTGGCAAAGTCTAATTTAAGGAGTACAATCTTATTCTTGGAATTCTGGCATTGGTGTATGTATTCAAAGGCCCAAGCGAGGCAGTCTTGGATTACTCTTCCCTTAATGAAACCATATTGATTCCTGTGTATAATCTTCAGAATAAACTTTTGCAGACGATTGGCAAGTAGTTTTGTAATCACTTTGAGACAGCAGTTAAGGAGTGTAATAGGTCTGAAATCATTTACTGTAGCCAGGGAGGAAATTTTAGGAATCAAGATAATATATCCTTCATTTATGCTTTCCAGGTTTAAGGTACCAGCATGGAATTGATCACATAGTTTGTAGAAGTCCTCCTTAATAATGTGCCAGCAGGTCTTAAGAAATATGCCTGTGAAACCATCAGGTCCTGGAGCTCGGTCTGCAGGTATTTCTTTAATGACATTATCAATTTCCTCCTTGGAAAATGGAATTGTTAATTCGTCTAGGTCATTCCTTTTTTTGATTATATTTTCTAGGTTTAATTTCATTTGAAAAGCTCCTGAAGTTCCCAATCTCTGTTTGAAACTTTGGTAGAGTAAAGCTTCTTTTCCAATGTGGTCTTCTACTATAGTTCCATTATCCAACTTAAGAGAGGGAACAGTATTCCTTCGATACCTCTCGGATGCCATTGCCTTGAAAATTTTTGGGTCCTCATCACCAAACTTAGCCCATCTTATGGTACATCTTTTCCTCCAGTATTGTTTTTGGTAATCTAATAGACGGAGTAAATGATTTTTGAGAATTCTTCTGAAGTTCCTCTCTGGTGTTGTAAGAAGTCTTTTATTTTCCAATGAATCCAGATCAGCAAGTGTAATATTAGAGTTGGCTATGGCAGTAGCAAGTTTGGAAATGTGCTTACTCCATCTTTTGAGCTCATATCTGAGTGTTTTGAATTTCCTGGAGACAATTGTGGCATAGTTATCTGAGTGTATGCTTTTGTTCCAAGAAGAAGCTACCAAATCCATAAAGCCAGGGTGCTGGATCCAGTAAGACTCAAACCTAAAAAGATTACTTCTAGGGATGCCTGTTTCTATGGATATCACACAAGGAATGTGGTCTGAGACTGGTTTAGAGAGTGGTTTTACAATGGTGTTGGGGTATGATATGGTCCAATTGGTTGAAGTGAAAAACTAGTCTAACTGTTCAAGCAAGGGATCATCTTGCATGTTGCTCCAAGTAAAAGTTCTTCCTTTTAGAGGAAGTTCAATCAGGCCCTGTGTACGGATGAAATCATTGAAAGTGATCATATCATTAATGTTTCCACCAGGTTTATTTCTATTAGTGGGGCTGCGGATGTAGTTGAAATCTCCCACTAGAAGCCAGTCTTCATTGTTGGGTATATTAAGGTTTAATAACCAATTTGTGTAGTCAATTCTGGCATCACCTTGACAAGGACCATATATGTTAACGAGGGTCCACATTTGGGCAGAGTGGGTGGATTTAAAGTGAATTACTATGGCAAATTCTTCCTCAATCAGCACTGTGCCAGTAAAAATAGCATTGTTCCATATAGTTACAATACCACCAGATGCACCTCTTGAAGGGATGAAAGCAAACTTGTCAAAGCGTTTGGGGCAACAGGACTTAATATAAGAATTATCAAAAGCAGACTTTTTAGTTTCCTGTAAACAAACAACTAAGCAACCACTAGTAGCAATAGCATTCGATAGAGCCAAAAGTTTAGGGTCTGAGTTCATGCTCCGAATATTCCAACACAAAACATTCCAGTTCGAAAGCAAGGCCATAAAAGCAAGGAAATAAAGCTTAAATTAAGGGGAAGCGGAAGAAGGGCTAGCCCCCTTGTTTGCCATGAGAATTTCTTCAGTTACTTCCTCTGGTGGCACATCACATTTCTGCACAGCAATGTTCTGGATTTGCTCAACTGTCATGGGAGGTGGTATTTCACCCGCATCAATCTGATCTTCAGTGATCTCAGTAATGACCACAGCAGACACAACATTTGGGATAATTCTGGGCTTCACCTTAGAAGATTTGACCCTGCTGTTAGTTAGTGCAGGCACTTTGAAACCATCATACTTATTGGAGCGAGAGCTTCTACGCACACTGGCAACAGAGATTGGAGCTTTATTCTTACTACGTTTGCCTTGGGCCCCCACCCTTGAAGAGCCAGCCTAAACTTCAGTTATGTCTCCTGCAACCATATCTTCAGCAACTTCGGTGAAAGCCACAGTCTGAACTTCAGTTATACCCCCTGCAACAGTATCTTCAGAAGCTCCAGGCTGAACTGCAATTGTGTCCCCTACAACAGTATCTTCAAAAACTTCAGAGAAAGCCACAGCCTGAACTTCAATTATATCCCCTGCAACAGAATCTTCAGAAGCTCTAGCCTGAACTTCAGTTATGTCCCCTAGAACAGTATCTTTAGAAGCTTCAGAGATGCCACAGCCTGATTATCTACAGGGAGTATCAGTGTCTGGTTATCACCAGGAAGAGCCTGCACCTCCTCTCTGTCAATAGACCAAAACTGGACAGTCGAGAAATGCAAGAAGTAACCTGAACTGAACCTTCAAAATCAGAGAGGGACAGATGAATATCCAGCCTAGTTGGCCTCATTCCATATCCATGTGCCCAAGGGCCAAAATGTGGCCAGAGTTGGCATGATTGATCTTGAGAGAAAAGTAGTGATGGGCACATATGACAGAGGTTCAGCAATTAGCATCCCATTCATGAACTCATTGTCAGCAGAGAAACTAATGTTCATACCAACATTAGTAACAGAAATACTGAGATGAATCTGTGGGGTCTGGACCTCCTCTCTGGGAATCATCAGTTCATTGTGTTGCACTGAGGGAGCAGCAGTATTATTAGCCAAGTTGAGAGAGCCATTACTTTGCAGGGCCTGTAGAATACTAGCTGGTACAAGCACCAAAGCATCAGAGTTAGAGTTTGAAGTGGAGCTGCTATATGAGATGGAATCATTCGAAGCTGCATAGGGGCTGTCTTGCAGGTTGTTGCTTGGCAGGATGCCATCCTGAACTTGCAGACCCTCATTGGCCAACCACTCTTGGAAGTTGTAAAGTGCAGGTGGTGCTGGTGGGGGGGGGGGGGAAGCTGGCCATTCACCCCATTGAGGATGTATTTCAATGTCAAGCTGGCCTGCAACATTTTCTCCCACTTCTTCTGCAACATTGTTGCCAGCACCTTGTTGCGCCATCCAATTATTGAGTTGCATCTGGTAGAGCTGTTCAGCATTAAGGCCATCCCCATAGAGAGGGTGAGGGATGCCATCTGCAGGTGGTGGATCTTCTCCAGCAGGAGGAACTTCAGGCAAATGGGCGTTCCAATCAGAACTTCTCAGCATTGTGACACAAACTGTCCAGCACCGGCGATTTCTACCCTGCTGGCGGATCACCAAGCTCTTTGGCACCAGCCTTAGGTGTATGACTTTGACACGGATGAGAACTAGCTTTCTGTCACCCCTCGGATTGTGCCAATGTGTCAGACTACCAAAGCCATCAACAGATCTATGCAGGTAATGATATGTTTGATAATCTTGCGGGAAACCAATGTAAAGAATCCAAACATCCGGCCCAAATGTAGTGAGCCTCATATTGAGTGCTTCATCATGCGGAACAAAAGAAACTACAGTGTTAACACCCCCTTCTTCCTCAGCATCAATCTCAAAGGTAGTACCCACTACATTGTCCCGCATCAGCGGGCTGGGAAATCCATATATAGCAATGCCTAGGGGGTGATCATCTATTTCAGTCGGAGCAAAGTTGGATTCATGCAGCAGACCAGTGATTACCTGCCTCAGAGCAGCCTTATGGTGGAACGGGACATGGTGGTTCACCTCGGCAATGGCCAGGAAGTCGTGGTTGAGGGGAGGGACCGGATGCACCGCCATGTCGCTGCGAACAATCCGATCGGCCGGCCCGAGCTCGATGGTCATCCCCGTAGGGATGTAGGGGACGACGTTGACAGGGTAGTTCTCCATTGTTGCAAGAGGAGGAGCTCTCGAGGAAGGCTGAGGGGGGGGGAGTGGAATGCGTAGCGGCAGCGGTAATTGTTTTAGGCTTCCATATTAGTATGTGCGCCTCTCTCCCCTTCCAACGGGAATGCGCCAGGTGTCCATACCGGCCACAGATACCGCATCAGATGGCTGTAAATTCCTCAGCATTTTTATTGCGGTCAAGGTAGGTAATCAATGAGCTATGGTAAGTGGATATCTGATTTTGATGTGACGCTGAGTTGGTAACACAGGAGGCATCAGATTGTTTTGCTATATGCCCTCTCGTAGGAATACAATCTTGGCTTTGGGTTGCATCTGTTGGAGAGGGACGCCCCTTGGGAATCACTTTGGGTTGCCACCACAGATAGGTACAATCCGTATTTCCACAGTCATTAGGTAAGTGACCTAAAAGGTGGCAATATTGGCAAAATAATTTGAAGGGCAAAAATCCGAGAAATGATCCGCAGAGGAGCAAATAATGCATGAGAATCTTTGCTTTAAATAAGTAGAGCTGGTCTCAGAAGGCAAACGGTCCGGAATGGGCTTAGTGGTAATTACATGGGCCGTCTGAATTTCAATAGCCTGGCTTGTACAGTTAGGGCCTAGGTGGCCCAACTGTTTGCACCGCGAGCAAATGTTGGCCTTTTTACAAATGAATTCAGCAGACGGGACCGAATCGAGGGCCCAAATTTTTGCAATTTGCGAGTCATCATATCCCGCCTTGTCGGAAATCCATAATGTGTAAAAGGATAAAAGTTGGAATGGAATCCCAATAAGAGGACCGGTAATTATTGCCAATAAATGTAGATTGATGCTCTTCAATATCCACATTAAATGTTGAATGGAAGTTGCCAAAACGGATAGAACTGTTGTCTTTGTTGTGCATGGAAATGTCCGATTGGAAACTACCAAAAACAATCTTGTCGGTACGAACCATAGTATGATCCTTTTGAATGTTTGAATCATGTTCAACCATAGCATTGGAATGAGGAATAGAAAGACCAAATTTTGCAAGCTCCTTGATAGAATTACGATGTTGATGATCATCACTAGGCTGAAAGTGAAACTTTGTCTTAACAGCCAAAGGAGAACGTAAAACCACCTCAGTAAGTTCTTGGTCAGAATGCCAATTTGGATCAGAATGAACGTTGAACCTAGCATTGTGTCTATAGAGGTTGAAATGACAAATGAAATCAGGCCAAACACGGTCCTTAAGACCGTAGATGAAATGACCAACTTTATTTGAAGCCACAGAGAAACGAAAATGTCTACCAGCAAGATGTTTGACCTTGAAACCCAGAGATAATCCACCAATGCAACATTGTAGGGCAAGACCCACGAATCTACCGAAAGAGGGAAGGAGGCCGAGGAGAAAGCCGCCACTAGAAAAAACTCCTTTGCATCTCCAATGGGGGAGAAATGAACAGTAGTACCAAATCTTTTGTCCACCTGAGTCTCCACCGCTTGGCAGGGGAGAAATCCCAATGTAGAAGTCCCTCCATTGATCTAGACTAGAGGACGCCATTGTTGGTGGGAGAGGTGGGAGAGGAGCCATCGCCGTTACTACATGCCTTTGCCTGATTCCTCGGGACTCCTCACCTGCGCCTGCCTCTTTAGCACCAAAGAGGAAACTGGCACGCTGTGCCCGCTGGCGCCCGCCTGGCCTTGGTCGTCACGGCTCACGTCATATCACCTTCTGGTAGCTTAGCTGCATGCACAACATATATATAACTGAATAATATGATGGTCCTCCTCACGACTCTTTTTGCTGTCACACAACAAATAGAGGTGTATCCATCCCATAAAGATTCCTATACTTCTCTCCAGTACAGAGTCGGTCAGTACACAATTGTAATATTCAGTACTGGAGTGACTAGTAGTATTTTAGCAAGCAGCAATGGACGATTTGTACAGAAAGGGGCTTTCCCTTGCTGTCACAATGCAGTAGCCCGAACCCAGTGCGATTCATTTGGACCTGATAACAGACACCTGAAAAAAGACACGGACAAGTCTTTAGAGAGATAAAAGTCCTTACCCGCCAAAATAAAGGATATTCATGTCAGAGAAGAAGATGCAATGGACGATGGCAAGTGCTACTGAATTTTGACATGTACAAAGAGCTGCCCTGCTACATATATCTATCTATCTATCTATCTATCACTTGTGTTATGTTGGGGTTCAGAATTTAGGAAAGAAGGATGGTGGAGACAAACATGATTCCCTAATGCTTGTATCATCATTGCCAACACATATACTTTTCAACCTAGGCATACGGTCCAAACCCAAGTGCGCGAGAGAGGGGAACTGCCATAATGGTGGAAGATCCTTGCAGTCACTAAGTCGAAGTTCACTAAGATGCTCTAACAGTGCAGAGTTGTGCATCCATGATGACAATTTGGCACCGGTATAATTAGATAACAGTAGAACTTCAAGGCTTTTATGAGGACAAAGGGCCTCTAATATTCCTTCTGCTTTAGTATCTGCTTCATATCCAACATGTATGACATAAGAAGGCCCATCTTCCCAATCGAGTAATAATCGTTTCAAATTATGCTTGGCAGACATATTGCCTTGTTTAGCATTTTCTGAACTATGCACCTTTCTCAGCTCAGTCAAACAAAGAGCACCACCAAGACTCAGATCTTTTAGTTGACCAATTCCACGACCTGCATCACTGTCGATGACATAATTCGTCAATGTCTATAGAGAATTCAGCTGACCAATACCTTGTGGCATGCGCTCCAAACTATCACACCCAATGAGGAAGATGTGCCGAAGACTGCTCATATATCTCATGTCTTCTGGTAACTTGTTAAGGTCTGCACAACCAATGAGTTTCAATGTTTGCAAGCTATACATCATGGTAATGGCTTCAGGCAGTGCAGAACAATCTAGATAGCGAAGATGCTTCAAGCTTGTCATATGTGTCCCGAATGATAATGTCTTCAGTGCTCGTAAGGACATGAATGTTGACTTGGCCATACTCGGATGAATCCCAATCCCGAATTTCCTTTGGAAGACTAATATCGTGCGGGGTCGGGGAGCTAGAATTTCCTTCATGGCGGCAATAATATTATTACTGACGGAGTCAAGTGACAAATGCCGAACCTCATGATTTATTGTACTAGCATCATCTGTGGATCCTTGCAGAATGGCGCAATCATTTCCGCTTACGGAGTCAGCAAGATCATGCATGGGATCATGCATCTTGCAAGTAGTTCGTGGGTGGATGAACCCATCTCGAAACGCGAAGAGCAAATTCTTTTGAATCTCAACATCTTGTAGGAAACATTTCCAAACTAGCACATCAAAAATTTGCTAGCCTCTTGTTTCCGATGCAATAAAGCCATTTGCCATCCATAGCTGGATTAACATGTCTTTATCCATCGGGCTATCCTTGGGGAAAATAGCACAGATGGAAAAACATATTTTTGCTTCTGATGACAAGTGACCATAGCTTAGCTGTAGTGCAGGTACAATCCCAGTACTTGTGAGGATGTCATCTTTCCAAACATGACTATCCAGAACAGAAACCCACTGATCGTGATGCTTCGAACGAAGTAAGGCGGCTATGGTCTTGATAGCAAGAGGTAATCCCTTACACTTGTGGACAATACTCTTAGCCATTGAAATCAATTCCTCTTGCTTTTCGACTCCCCTTCCAAATGTTTTTCTACGAAAAAGCTCCTATGATTGATCCTCATCTAGAAGTGATATCTGATGTGGAGGAACTGTGCCCATGATAGAAGCAACTTGATTGCTGCGGCTTGTCACGATTATAGCACTACCCGAGCCAGCATGTGAGCACAACAAAGATCTCATGCCGTCCCACTTCTGCCTATCTTGATTCCGAACATCATCCAACATGAGGAGGTACCTTTTCTTGCCCAACAGTTGGCTGAGTTCCTTTTGTAGTGCCTCCATCTCAGTCAAATCACACTTCTTCATCGTGGCCACTTGTATTATAGATCGGATAATTTCTTCAATGATGAACTTGTCAGAGAAACATACCCACATGATCAACTCAAAATGATGCACCACCCTCTGGTCATTGTGCACAAGTTGAACAAGTGTGGTCTTACCAATTCCCCCCATACCGACAATGGGGAGCATCATGACATTATTATTATTATTATTATTATTATCGTTATTGTTGTTGGAGTGGTCGAGCAACATCTTCACCCCATGTTCCTTGTCATCTTGTCTGCCGACAATCTTTGATTCGTTGACACGAGAGTGAGTTTGCCGATGATCATCGCGTGGTGCCTCGGTATGCTGCAGGAAGTGGAAATTGTTCATCTCCACAACCAGTTCATCCAACATCTCAAGGGCATCCTTCATCTTCCTGCTCATGGAAATACGGAAAAGAATTGGACTTTTGACGGTGAAGTAGCTCAGCACCTGAAATGAATACAAGTAAAAGATGGTCTTAGCTTGCTTGCAAATTAATCGCAAAGTCAAGTGAGATATCGGTCGTACCTGTGAGAATACTTGCCACTTCTTTGTGTGGTAGGGTAGGTAAAATGTTGTGAAATCTTGTTTGCACTAGTTTTGGTTAAGGGATACAGACAAGGTTTTGATAAGGTCAGACTCGATTTTCCCTGCTTTTTCATTTTTCCTTCCTATCGCAGCAGCTATGGGCTTCAAATTCTATCTATCTATCTATCCATCCATGGGAATCAAAATCTATCTATCCATGGCAATAATAAAGTTAGTACTACGGACGAACCTTGTAGGCCGTCCAGTGGCGGCGGATCTGGGCGGCACGGCGGCGCAGCGCCTCGTAGCGGAACTCATCCAGGACGTCGTCTGCCTTGTAGGCGGCGGTCTTGAGGTCCACCATCCATCGTCGAACGGCGGGGTTGGTGCGGCTCTTGGCGTCGGCGTCGAGCAGGATGCACTGGACAGCGGCCAGGTGGCGCTCGAGCTTCCGGCGGGACTTATCCAACCCCCACGCCCGCAGCAGCTCGGCCACCAGCACGTCGCCGACCTTGGCCGCCACGCTGCCCAGCAGCGGCAGGGCAGCATCACCAGCGAGCCCGTCTCGATCTCCTCGCCGCCGGCCTCACACTCTCAGTCTCAGTCAGTCAACACTCAGCAGCAGTAGTCCACTATTTTTTGTTTGTGTGTGTGGATGGCCATGTAACATTGAATTCCACGTCTGGCCCATGCACAATAATTGCTCCAAGGCCCACCGATATGATACAGAGACAGACCCATGTTCAATACTGGACCTCACCAACCCCTCAAAAAAAAAATAATGGACCTCATCATGTTTTTTATGTCCATCCCCACCCGAAGCAGTTCTGCCCCTGCACTCAAGACATATAATATAAGAAGACGGAATAGCTAACAGCGTGTTTGCCTATACTCTTAAGTGCGGCGTTTCGGTGCCCAGGCTCATTTGCACCTGTTCAGAAAAAAAATCAAAACAAAACCTAGAAAAATTCAAAAAATTCCAAATTATTTTCTTGTGGTAGATAATTTGATGTGTGAGGATCGCCCTAATTTTTAGATCATTTGGACATAGGAGCAGTTCTCAGCAAAAAAGATAAATTGGGTCATAACAATGCATGAACAGTAAACATTTTTACAGACCCTGAATTTGTCTTTTTTGTCGAGAGCTGCTCAGATGTTCAACTGATTTGAAACTTGGAGCGAACCACACGCATCAAATTATCTACCATAGACAAAAAAAATTGGATTTTAAAAAAATTCTAGTATTTGTTTTGATTTGTTTCGTGAGGGCGGGTGCAGCTGAGCATGGGCTCAGAAGTGGATTACCGTATACTCTTATATTTCTTTACAGGGGGAGTATT
This sequence comes from Triticum dicoccoides, assembly GCF_002162155.2. NCBI lineage: Eukaryota > Viridiplantae > Streptophyta > Magnoliopsida > Poales > Poaceae > Triticum > Triticum dicoccoides. Next base: position 751,271,771 of record NC_041386.1, on the reverse strand, counting down.
TGAGAAGTGGAAAGAGAGTTTAATGTAGGAAGTTGTATTGACATTAGACCTGCGATGAGTTGTTTTATACACAATCTTCTGTTTGACGCATGATAAGAATTACGTATGAGAATTTGAGGAGCAAACGTATATCCTTGTTTGGATCGTGGGAAACGACGAGGGACTATACAAGGGAATTCAACTCATAAATCATGAAGAAGTGTTAAGATTGAATCTCGGCCTCCAAAAGGGATTTCCGAGGAAACACTCTAATTAGCATTGCCTAAAAAGTGTTTGTTTCAACTTAAAAGAAGTGTTTGTTTCGTGCAAATAAATTGGCTCAACACATGCATTTTATATGTTGTAAGATGTCAGTAGTAGAAAAAGGGCCTATTGTCCCGGTTGGTGAGGGCCTTTAGTCCCGGTTCATGAACCAGGACTAAAGGGTCGGTACTAATGCCCTGGCCATTTAGTCTCGGTTCAATCCAGAACCGGGACAGATGGGCCTCCACGTGGCTTGTCCCCTGAGCCCAAGCAGGAGGGCCTTTGGTCCCGGTTGGTGGCACCAACCGGGACCAATAGGCATCCACGCATCAGCATTTCTGTGGTTGGGGTTTTTGTTTTTTTTTGAAGGGGGGGGTCTGGGGGTTTTGGGGGGTTAATTTAGGTGTTTCATATATTGTGTTAGCTAGCTAATTAATAGAGATAAGTGTCCCCTCTTTTGTCCGTACTTGGTCGACGCTACGTACTATACATACGTATAGAGAGGACTAGCTAGACACGCTAGCTAGCTAGTAAGCAAACGAAGGAAACAGAAGATCGTCATGAACATATATGCATACAGACAAAAGTGATATCGACCACCTCTCCTTCTCTGAGAGATTGGTCGAACAACAAGTTCTCATATATCTATCCGACACTACCGGCTACATATATACAATAATTATCTTTTACAAATATAATCTCCTAACATACGGACGCGTGGTCCACATAGTATTCTCCGTCTTCAGCGATCACGTGGTCAAGAAAGAATGCCACCAATTCCTCTTGAATTGCTCGCAGGCGATCTGGTGCTAGGAGTTCATCCCGCATCTGAAACATCTAATTTGAAGAAGGGGGTCAATACATATATATGAATGAATGAAACTCAACACAAATGATGGTAATAAAATAAAATTGTGAATATTGTTATTTACGCACTTCATATTGTTTGTCAGAGTAGCCCCGCTCACAGGTCGTGTGGCGGATGGACTCGCAAATGTAGTATCCACAGAAATCATTCCCTTGTTCATGCCACAACCACTTTACAAGAAAAAGAGGTCAATCAAACTGATAATTAGCAAGCATGCTAAATGGTATTGATGAAACTAGCGCTTGAATCACTAGGAGATGCGTGGAATATGCTACTATAGTACTTACTTTTGGGTGTCTAAATTGCAACTTCTTCGGCAGTCCCGGAGCTTTTTTGGTGAATTTTCTCCAGACCATGCCATACAAAGAAAACAATTACTTGACATCAGAAATGAACAAAGTTGCTGATATGGTGGATAATGATCGATTTAGCTTACTTCTCGAGCATTTCAGTCATGTCCGCATACTCCTTGGGATCTTTTCGTTTGGAGTCTAAGACAGTTACTACTCCCTGCTCAAGCTTAATCTCTAGGAGAATATAGTGGTACCTGCGCACGCATGCATAACTCATCAATATTACATTACTATAACCTGGACTAATAAGGGAAACCGAATATGCCACAAGACAGTAACACTCACTTGAAGTTGTAAGGAAAGAGTATTATATCTTTGTGTTCATTTATTACCAACGATCGTAGCAAGTTGGCCTCGGTATTTTCGGCATGAAATTCAACCTCAGTTGCATCTATGAGATATGTGTTAATGAACCCAATATCACCCACTTGTCTTTTTTTCAATTCGGTGATCTTCAATCTGCATAATATAGTGAGGATAATTATAAATACATGCAATGAAAGAGCTGAGTTATATAGAGAGACTTAATGACAGAAGTAGTACTACTTACAGACAGTAGCAGGTGACCGTTGCTTTATCGAGGGCCAATTGATTGAAAAACTGATAGAACTCCTTAAATGGAATAGGCAATAGTTCAATTCCAACGAGGTCATGCTCCTTTTTAACTTTCACATACAAAGTACTCCTCCCCTCAGACTCTCTGCAGGTTTTCATGTACCAATCATGCAATCTTCGCATCATCGTTGATAGAGATCTTTCATCTTTGACGAGAGGCTTCCCGTACTCGTATCTTTGTATCTGCACCTCCAAGAAATCATAATGTACATCGTCGGGCAGGTAATCTTCAGGATTGCCATAACCGGGCACCATCCTCGGATCGACGATGTCGCTAGCAGGCACCTTGAGCGGGGGACATGATTGCTTCACTTGTTCGCCGAGCTGGGCAATTTGTTTCCCTGCTCGTCGTTCTTTCATCCTTTGATCACTTTTAGTACTTCCCGACCTCTCCGCTTCGGCAAATGCCTTTCCAATAATGCACTCATAGTTGCCTTTCGGCGGAGACTTGGGTGGTTTTGTCAGGGCAGCCAGAGTGCGCTTCGCTTTCACCGGATCTACCTTCTCCTCCGGAGGTGGATGTCTCTTTGCTTTCAACCCTTCAAACCAATCATTCAATTCGGTCTGCGTGATCTTCGCGTTTTCCTCCTCGTTCCTCTCGTACGGTAACTTCTCTGGAGTCTTCAGAGAAGGACCGAATCTGTATCTCCTCCCGCCTTTGGCTGTACTGCTAGACGGCGACAGAGCAGACAGAGCGGATGTCTTCTTTCGTTGCTTACGAGGCAGAGGAGAAGGACTACGACGCGCCGGAGCATCCGGAGCGGCGGCGGGTCTCTTCCGCCCTTGCTGACGAGGTGGAGAAGGAGGAGGTTGGTTGCTCGGGCGCGCCGGCGGAGACGGAGAAGGAGGCGGAGTGCCGCCACGCGCCGGAGAAGGAGCCGGCCGAGTGCCCTGATCGTCACTCGTCGGAGGAGGAGGCGGTGAAGGAAGCGGAGTGCCCTGACTCGCCGGAGGAGGAGGAGGAGGCGGAGGCGTCCAGTTCGGAAGGTTGATGAGATCCTTCCGCCATAGGCATGGAGTCTTCAGAGCAGAACCCAGCCGATTCTCCCCTTCACCGGTAGGGTGGTTAAGTCGGAGGTCCTAAAATCCCTCCGTTATTTCATCCACCATCACCTTAGCATATCCTTCTGGAATCGGCCGGCAGTGAAAAGTTGAGTCGGGTTTAGTAGGATAAACAGAGCCAACAGCTGCCTTGACCTTCAAATTGCTCCATTCCGCCATAAGGTGGCAATTTTGAGACTCCGTGATAGCATCCACGGGATAGCTGGCAGGAGCCGTCAAGGCATGCTCCGGCTGAAGCAGCTCGGTGGAAGCCACGCCGCTTCTCCGCTGAGATGGCGGGGTAGCTTCGGGGTAAGCTTCCGCAGGTCGTTTGCTCCGTTCTGCTTCTTGTTCCTCTAGCCCCATTACCCTTTCGTGCAGCGCCTGCAGTTGGCTCTGCTCTAGTTTCTTCCTCCTCTCCTGGGTTTTGTAACCGCCTGCGTCTGGAAATCCAGCCTTCCACGAAACGGAGCCTGGCGTGCCTCGTGTCCGTCCAGGGTGCTCAGGATTCCAGAGGGCCAATGTGAGCTCGTCCTTCTCCCTGTCTGGAACGAACGTCCCTTGCTGCGCTGCTTTAATATATTGCTGAAGCCTCTTGACTGGTATGTCCAATTGATCGTCCGTCCAAATGCACTTCCCTGATACAGGGTCCAAGGTTCCGCCATCCCTGAAGAACCAAGTCCGGCAACGGTCTGGCCAGTTCATTGTCTCTGGTTCGATCCCTTTATCAAGCAGATCATTCTCAGCCTTGGCCCACTTAGGCCGGGCTATGAGGTAGCCACCTGACCCCGTGCGATGGTGAAGCTTCTTCTTCGCAGCATTTTGCTTGTTTGTCGCCGACATCTTTTTACTCTTTTCTGATGTCTTGTGGGCCACAAATGCGGGCCAGTCATCTCTGATCTTCTTATATTTGCCCTTGAATTCTGGTGTCTCTTTTTTATCAACAAACTTATTCAGGTCTTTCTTCCAATTCCTGAATAGGTCTACCATCTTCTTAATAGCAAAAGACTTGATTAATGGCTCTATAACTGGCTTCTCCGGATCATCCTCTGGCGGTAGGGTGAAATTTGACTTCAGCTCAGTCCAAAGATCATTTTTCTGCAGATCATTGACATAAGACACCTCAGGGTCTTCGTTCTTACGCTTATACCATTGCTGGATTCTGATCGGGATCTTGTCCCTAACCAGAACCCCGCATTGAGCAACAAATGCCTTCTTTATCCGGATGGGCTCAATCGGTTGGCCGTCGCGCGCGATTTCTATGATCTCAAACCTTTCATCCGAGCTCAACTTTTTCTTCGGGCCTCGTCTCTTTACCGAAGTTGTGCTCGATCCGGAGGGCTAGAAAAAAGAAACAAAGACGAGAGTTAATTAATATGTGTACATACCAAAACAATGAATGCATCAATTAGCTAGTCAGCACAGGCTTAACTAATATATATACCTGGCCGGACTCAGTTCGGTGATCACCGGAACCGTCCTCACGGTCTACTTCTTCACCCTCTCCTTCTTGCACCGGCATTGGGTCATCGGAGCCATCATAATCATAGCCAACTGCTTCTTCACCCTCTCCTTGCAGACCATCGGTGTCGTTGAGAAACATCAACGAGCAGACGGCATCACTTCCTTCTGTGATTATGTCCCTCAACAACGCTTCTTGTGCTTCGTCTCGGGGCGGGGTGTCCATAGTTTCTACAAATATTTACAACATGGCAATTATTATTCAAACATGACAGATATGGATATATTAGTGGCAAACGTAGAACTAGCTAATCACAATAAGGAATCATATTAATTAGTGGCCTCGACGCTGCTTCTCTAGGGTTTCGGGTGGCCTCGACAACGCTTCAAGGGTTAGGGGTGGCCTCGAGAATGCTTCAAAGAGGGGGTAATATCGACCCCCCCACGTGTTGAAGCTATCGGGAGGGGGTCGGCGTTGAACACTACATTTATGTCCCACAAGTGACGTGGGCATCGACGCCCGCGGTAGGGTAGAGGGTCGTGGATCGCCGAGCGGTCGAGGGTCAAGGGGTCGAGGATCGCCGAGGGATCGGGAGGTTGCCTAGTGTCAAAGGATTCAACGAAACCATGTCTCATCATTAGGCGAAAGTAACAGGTGCATGATGGTACGAAGCTCTCCAAAGTTATTTTGGAACGGAGTCTCAGATAGGATAATTCGCTTTTTGGTACAAAGTTCAGCAAGAACCTTCCGAATATCGTTATTTGGAAGGCCTTTGCTGAAATTCATACAAAAAGGCAAATTATCCTATCCGGGACTCCATTCCAGAATAACTTTGGAGGACTTCGTACCATCATGCACTGGTTACTTCCGGCTAATGATGAAGCCATGGATTTCTTCAATACTTTGACACTAGGAAACCTCTCGACCCCTCGAACCCTCGACGACCCTCGAACCCTCAACCCCTATACGACCCTGGAACCCTCGACCCTCGACCCCTCGACCCTAGAACCCTCGAACCCTCGACCCTCTACCCTAGTTCCCGACCCTCGACCCCTCGGCGATCCTCGACACCCTCGTTCCCGATAAAAATTAAGAAGAAGAAGAAGAAGAAAAAAGAGGAGAAAAAAAGGAGAAGAAGCTCCTCTATTCCTTCTTCTTTTCCTTTTTTTTCTTCTTCTTCCTCTTCTTCCTCTCCTCGTCTTCTCCTTCTTGTTCTCCTTCTTTCTCTACTTATTTTCCTTTTTCCTCTCCTTGTTTTTCTTCTTCTTCCTTCTTCTTCCTTCCTCTTTTCTTCCTTTTCCTTATTTTACTTTTTCCTCTCCACTAACATAAAATGCACTAACCTAAAATGCAACAAACATAAAATGCACTAAATCGATCAACTAACCAAAAATCAGTGATAAAATGCACTAACCTAAAATCGATATCTACTAACAACTTAAAAAAATTAATACATATATGAAAAAAATGCATATATGAAAAAAAAACATCATCATATCATCAACAGAAAAATAGTATTTTTTCTAAAAATCTATCTTTTGCATATATACATCAACATATATATACACAGAGAACATATATATACATACATATATACATTTTTATAAAAATGCAAAAAACAAAAAATCTAAAGAAAGGACATATAAACAGATATACACACATACATATACTCATACATATACTCATACATATACATATAATCTGCACGAAAAAAACATATATATATTTGCAAAAAAAAGGGGAAGAGGGGGGCGGTGCCGGCCCTGACCAAAATGAGGCAGAGGCGAAGGCGGCGTGGGGCAGCTGGGGCGCGGCGAGGCAGAGGCGGGGCGGCGACGGC
>NC_041386.1:751244284-751264769 GCF_002162155.2 Triticum dicoccoides | reverse complement strand
CCCGGTTTGTGCCACGAACCGTGACCAAAGCCCCCTTTAGTCCCGGTTGGTGCCACCAACCGGGACCAAAGGCCTTGTGCTGCCCCGCGCTCAAATGTTTAGTCCCACCTCGCTAGTTGAGAGGGAGCTGCACCTGTTTATAAGGTGCGGTGCGCCTTCCCTCTCGAGCTCCTTTCTAAAGCGGGCTTTCAGGCCTAACCGTGCAATCTGTGCCTGTGGGCCTACTGGGCCTCCCGCGGCCTGAATCCTGGCCCATGGTAGGGTTTCTAGTCGTATTCAGGCCGTGGGGGCCCAGTAGGTGGCACTTTTTTGTTTTTTTGTTTTATGTTTTATTTGTTGCTTTATTTAGTTTATTTTGTTCCTATTTACAACAAAATACTTATTGTTGCTATATTTATTTTTTCCAGTTTATTTGTTTTGTTTTCTGTATTATTTATTTTCTTTTGTTTTTTGCTTTATTTTTTAATTCTTTTTTCTTTTAGTTTTAGAAAAATTATAAACTTTTTGTTAGTGCCATTAGTTTTCAAATTTGAAAACACTTTTTTTGTTTTCTTTGTTGCTTTGCACTGATTGAGATGGATTGGTAAAAAATTTCAATTAGTTGAATATCTCCTGTTTCACCTATTAGGGGTGTGCTAATTTTATCCGATGAAGTACTTCTAATAGGTCAGTTAGAGCTATTCATAAATTTTTGTTCGAGAAAAAGAGCCATTTTGGACAACACTTTCAAACATAATATGGCCGTGTATGTTCACCGAATTTAATGAGGTTAAGATTTGAAGTTTATTTAATATTAACACAAGAGACAAATAAGCCATCATGTTCAACCACAAGTGCTAAAACATATACACTCCAATGATTCTAAAATCAAGTCTAATATTGACACGTACAAAGCTGAAGTACGGAGGTGCAAACCGGACCACGGAAATATGTGCAGACTGGCTCACTTATGTGTTACAAAGGAGACAAGTGACCTTCCCAGGAATAGAATATCATGCATAAATCTTTCAGTCTAGAAAGGAGTATACATGCACGAGCCGTACATTGTTTTCTTTTGCACCAGCCATACAGATACCAGAGAGGTTCAGGTGCATCTAATGCTAACCCATCAAAACATCCAGTAACTTCAACGATACTGGATATACTGGAGACAAGAGAAAGGTCATCCAACTGGTACAAAATGAAAATTTACCTGAGACAAATAAAGAAATGAATAACAATTCTATTCGTGGGGGGCTGAAGAGTGAAGATATAAACTATACACCCATTATCCTTTTTCTTTTAGTGAAACCGTGTCTTCAATTTAGATGAATGCAGCAAATACAATTCTTAAAACAAAATACGAAAACGGTGCAAGAAGACTATATGTATTGATGCTAGGTTAAAAATAGAAAAAAACTAGCAAACTATTTTAAAGCAATACAACATCACAGCCTCTATTTATAAAATATATAGATATGCCAGAATTTAGTAGATGAAGTTATTTTGGCAATTTTTGTTGAATACACAAATAATTTTATATTATGTTTGATAGCTAAGAAAAAGACATAATTAGAGAAAGATTACATTAGCATGTGTGGAAGCATGTGGTGATATTGCATGATGCAACTGTAATAGTGATGAGGGGGCTATACTAGACATTAGTGTTAGATATTATCTTTCCTTAGGTTGTTTCTTAATTTTTTTATTGAAAACAGACACCAATATAGCTCGGAATGTCATGACCGGACCAAACTGATATGACTTCACGTTGTCTGTCATGATCAGACCAATATAGCTTGGAATACGTTGCAAACAGCACTTATCACGCACGATAAAACAAGTTCACATTAGGCTACAATTATTTTTGATAAACGAGTTCCTGCATTATGCATTTTTAACATAATTGTGTAAGTTTGCAAGTCTGCCATCCTATAACAGCTTCTAAATGCTAATTTAAATATAACAACAATTTAGGAAATCTAGCCGCGCAAATGCGCGGGTCACACCGCTAGTTTATTCTTATGAAAATCTGCAACGTGGGGAGTGCTTAATGCATACTACCTCCTTTCCGGTTTATAGGGCTCAATTCAAAAATCTCATCAACCAAGGTAGATGGTGAGTGGTGGAATAATTTTTGTAGTTTGCAAAAACACTCAATTAATGCACTTGTTTTCCTCAAAAAATTATGTTTAGCAATTCATTAATTGCAATGCATGAAGTCCATGCATTGGTTAATTTTCTCTTAATACTTGCATGCAATGATTTAATGCACCTTGAAATCTGAACATGTGGTAGGGAACCATAAAATTGAGACTTATAAAATGAGAAATCTAAAATTTTGAGATAAGCCCTATAAACCGAAAAGGAGGGAGTAGCTGCCGTTGCCTGTACCTAAAACTGCAATTGTGGGCGTCTTTGTTTTTCCTCTTTCTACAAACGCATGAAAAGACCTCTGCAAGGGACAACAGACCAAGCAAGTACTGTACTACGTTTGTCAAACTGCATGCGTCTGGACTCTCTGTTGCAACCTTTGTTTGTACAATTTTCGCTCGGGAATTCCAACACCACCATTCGGACTCTTCATTTCCAATAAGACACAGTCCTAGCCTGTTTAATCAGGTTAGCAGATGCTTTATTTATAAGAATCTCATCTTCTGTTTTATGCATCAACTCAATATCCACTCCATAAAAAGACCATCTTGGGCATTCCATTTTGATTTTTTTATTTGTCTTTCTCGCCACAATCTTAATAATTTTTCCAGTCCATGAAGATTTATTATTGTCAGATGAAAAGGGTAACAAGGAGCACCTTTTCAAACAAACACTATACTCCAGCTATTTCAGTATATGATATACAATGTATACATCATCACTAATAGTAGATAGTAATACTACACATTTCAATCAGAGTAAGTTTGAAAATGCTATTTTAATTAGGCAACCTCTTTTCTGTATGCTTGGTTGACTTGTACATTTGCAGAGGCGACTGCGACCTACTGCAGATTAGATGCATACAAGGAAGATAGGCACCAACCCCCTTCCTCAACAACGTTTACACAACAAGAGTCTGAATGACATCAACCTCTGCGAATTTCTTGATGTTTAATTCATTGATATCAACAAAGATCACTACACACTCAAGGCAGATGCTGCTTTGCTGTTTCTTCTTGTGATGTTGCAACTAATTACATTTCTTCCTGTGTAGATAATCTTCATTGTAGTACCCGCAAAAAAAATCTTCATTGTAGTATCGTGCAGTCTTAGAACTGCGACGCGCATTGATAATGAGAAGCACAGAGGTTGCCTCATGAAAATCCTTAACACTTTTCTCCAGAAAAATACTAAAGTAGTAGTTGTTGTATTTCAGTAACCAAGCAGAAGAGGATATTTGAAGTAGCATACATATATGTATAAAACACATAGAGAATATGAAGCAGTTTATCTGACAGGTTAACTAATGCATATTGCACTGACTTTGTGTGGCATAGAACTGAGCATTTCAGCATCTCAGTCAATAGATTCTTTTATACAGTAACAGTGATTACTCGAAGACTGATCAAGTAGTGTACATTGACAGAATTTTCAGCCCATAAAGACAAAGCTACGGCCATAGTCCGCTAAGGGAAGAGAAAAAGCAAATACAATCTACGAGTGGCTGGAAATTCAGTCCTAACCGTTGCAGCTTGCATACCAGATCAACAATGTTAATAACACTTGTGGAGGAACTAAGGTAGGTATGTTGTACTCAACAAATACATCAATGAGTGTCTATGGTTTCCATGCCAATATAGGTAGGTATGTTGCACTCAACAAATACATCAATTCTGGAACGCCACACATAGATAATCCCATGAGGCTGGCATCTCAATCAAAGATCAATGCGAGCTAATGTGAATTTCAAGCTCGGCGCCAAGTCTTGCCTCTCGAATTACTTTAGCCTTAACCAAATCCTGGTAAGCGCCTCCTCTTGAGAAGGTTCCCTCTAAATGGGGGCAGCCCATGATCCATATGTCCTGGAGGGCAGGGAGCTGATGCAGGAGTCCCTCCGGTAGTGTCTCTACCCTTGGGAACCACACCATCTTCAACATCCTGAGTGAAGTGACTCCATACATTCCATCTGGAAATGCCACCAGCGCGTTACACCCACTCAGAGTAAGCTCTGTCAAATTTTTCACATTCCCAAGAATTGTTGGCATGGACACCAGCTTGGGACAAGAACAAATGCACAATATTTTAAGAGCAGGCAACTTTGGTACCTCCACCAAATTCTTGCAGTTTATAATGTCAAGAAACCGGAGTTGAGGAAGCAAGACATTTTCTTCATCGGATATGGTTGATGGAAGTGAACCAGTTAAGTTGGAACAACTAATCAAGTTTCGATCTTGAAGATGATTCAAGTTTCCAATTTCTACCACTGGCCATTGTACTGTATTATTGTTGCCTCTAATCCAAATTGTATCAACAAAACCAAAATGGTTCCATATATTCTGCTGTTTTTTAGATTGTTCATATGAGAAAAGAAATTTGCAATCTACTATATCCAATTTCTTAATAAATTTGGAAGGTACTCTTTTCAGCTCCTCTTCAAAGCACTCTACATTGTCCTTCAAACCTTTTAGATTCAGTGTCACATATGAGTCACCAAGCCCCGAGAAATGAAGGTCCTCAGGCTGCCAGCCAACTATAGGTTTCACTAAAATGGCGCCCTTGCACTCAAGATTAGATTGCACAAACAGATTAATCAAATGATAAACGGGAATGGCGCTTGCCCACTTTATCAGCAGATCTTCAAGCAGAGGGAGCATCTTGGGCATGCTTCATAGCATTGGGCATCCAATAATTTCTAGCTTCTTGAGCTGAGGGAGTGATACAACCGTTGCTTGTCCAGGCACCTCTAGGTGCCATCTCTCTAGCTTAGGCATGTTGGAAAGCTTCATACATTCCAATTTAGGAAAGAAAGGTGGTGGAGAAATACATGATTGCCCATTGTCTGTATCATCATCACTAACACATATACGTGTCAAATTATCAAAACCTTTCAAACTCAAGTACCCGAGGGAGGGACATTTATATAATGGGGAGAGATCCTTGCAGTTCTTGCAGCTACTCAGATAAAGTTCACTAAGTTGTTCTAACGGTGTAGAGTTGTGCATCCATGATGATAATTTAGCACCTCTATAATTAGATAACATTAAAGCTTCAATTCGTTCATGAGGACAAAGGGCCTCTAATATTCCTTTTGCATTGGCATCTACCTCATACCCATCTTGTGTGCTATAAGAAGGTCCATTTTCCCAATCAAGTGACAATTGATTCACATTATGCTTGGCGGACATATTGCTTGGTTTAGCATTTTCTGCACTATGCACTTTTATCAACTTAGTCAAAGAAAGAGCACCACTAAGATTCAAATATTTCAGTTGATCAATTCCACAACCCGCATCACTATCACCGACATAATTTGTCAATGTCTGTAGAGAATTCAACCGACCAATACCTTGTGGCATGCGCTCCAAACGATGACACCCAAGGAGGAAAATGTGTCGGAGATTGGTCATATATCTCATGCCTTCTGGTAATTTCTCAAGTTTTGTACATTGAATGAGCTTCAGTGTTTGCAAGTTATACAACATTGTAGTGGCTTCAGGAAGTGAAGATATAGCTGAACAAGAACAATCTAGATAGCGAAGATGCTTCAAGTTTGTCATTTGTGTTATGATTGAATATGTCTTCAATGCTCCCAGTGACATGAATTTTGACTTGGCCACACTCAGATAAGGATGGCAATGGGTAGGGTATGGGGCGGGTAGAGCAATACCATACCCATACCCGTGTAATCAATGGGTACAAAATTTTACCCATACCCGTACCCATGGGTATGAACCTTTACCCGTACCCATACCCGATGGGTAGCCACACCCATTGGGTACCCAACGGGTAGATCAAATAATACACAAGTTATTCGCAATTTTACATTCATCTATAGCACATTTGACAAAAAAAATATTGATCTCAACTCAATAACAGTTAGATGAGTACAAGATAATGATCTCAATTCAAATTGACAATTGGTGACAACTTTAACATGGGTTCATAGGCTCATGACACAACTTTAACATAGGTACACTTGTGAATCACGGGTAAAACTCACATGTTAGTATAAACGGGTAGGGTATGGGTATATCCATGGGTAAAAGGCTATACCCATACCCTACCCATGACTTAACGGGTAGGGTATGGGTACTACCCATGGGTATAAAATTGTGCCCATACCCTACCCATGTGGGTACGGTATCCGCGGGTACCCATACCCATGGGTAAAATTGCCATCCTTACACTCAGAGGAGTCCCATATCGAATCTCAAACCACCACTCACTTTGGACTAATATCGTGCGGGGCCGAGGAGCTAAAATTTTATTCATGGTTGCAATTCTACCAAACTTTTGCAAGAGTACTAACTCCAGCTTTTGACCAGATCTTAATCAAGTTGAAACTAAAAACACTGCTAATAAAAAAATAGGTATGGGTATGAGGACTTGATCTTACAACTATATATTTGCGAACTGGATCATTATGATATTAATTTGTGCACTGAAAGTTATACATCGAGATGTGCTTGCACCATATCAAAGGGCATGTGTCCAAATTACATCTTGCTCGAAGTGCTTCCTGCATCAAGAATCGGTTGTCCAATCAAAGGCCCTATCCATCACACAGGGTTGCCTTGATAATTAAGATTAAAATCAGGCAAGAGATTTGGGCGTTTAATGATTACACTTCTTATATCCACAGAGATAGGATCCGTGTTACCGTAGAAACTTTCTGTCACTAGTTTTCAATAACACTTCACGGTCTCCTTGCCCTTAACCTCTCGGTGACTCATTCTCCATGATCATGGTTACGTACAGGGATGAACAATGCGGACGAGACAAGAGACAACTACAATGAAATTTTATGTTACACATACGAGCAATTCAAAGTACTTCCATCACCCCCTCCCCCCAAAAATACATAGGGTTGTAGGGCTATGTCTCAACCCATGCCCTTATAGAATTACTTACATATGACGATCAGATCGCAAGAAAAAATGATGGAAGAACACATCAAGAGGAATGATCAATTAATAATTTCTTACAGTTGTTGCCCACTGCAATAGATGATTACAAGGTATGTATAATCTAGCTGAGTGCTATGGTTGTGGTGATGGAGATGGAAAATGGTGGCTGCTAGGGTTTCTGGATGCTGTGGACGCCGAAGATGGAGGTCTCGGCGATCTTTTGTTGCTTGTCTGACGTGGGGTCCTTTATAAAGTCTGTTTGGTTGGATCAGGGGATGCCGTTGGCAGGTCATACGACGGCCGCGGCGGAGATGGCTTCCTCGTCCTCTACCTGTTCTGTTCAGTTCGAGGACTCCGGCGATGGCTTCCTCGTGCAAGCTACGGACCTTCATGTGCTAGCCTGAAGCTAATCGATTCACCTGCCTGTCTACCTGCTTGTGTACGTAGTACGTGCATATATTTCAAAAACATCAATGAAACTGAAAGGGAAATTTGACACATGTGATACGACTCTTTTTTAGAAAAGGAGGATGCAGCCACACGTGTGATATGACCTGACTCGGTTGAGAAAAAAGGCTATGTGAATTTAGTATCGCGTGAAAGGAACATGTTCCGCCGGGGGGCTTTTAGACTGGAATTCGAGTGGCGAGATTCACAGGTTAGCACACAGAATGAACAATCAAATAATGTTTTGTGGAAGCTTATGCCTTTGCCTCGGCATGCTTTCATGTTAATATAGGGGCAAAGCCATGTAGGCCAAGAATACAAGGTTGGTAGGATTACATATTTGAGAATCAAGAAAGAGAGAGAGATCTAACAGAATCTTTATCAATCAGATTGGTGTACATGATCCTAACAAAATATTCGTTACTTCTAAGACATATTACAAGCTTATAATCTTCAAGAAAACACATTCTTGTACAAGCTACTAAATACTTCCTCACTCTTATTTATTCATACAGTTCAACAGTAGAATGACAACAGCATCAGATCGGCCTTATTTGGTTTAGCACGCCAGTTCTTAACTTGTAGTTGTCTTACTGGTTATCATGCCCCAAGTAACAACAACAAACACGTACACATTGTCATGTAGCTTGTCAAAGAGGCGGAAATAAGCATTCCTCCATGCTCTTTTGAACATAAGAGCAAAAAAGAGAACCCAGAGTCCCGCCGCAAAGCCAGCCGTCAGCCCAAAGTAGAAGAACACCACTGGATCATAACCATTTTCTCTTCTCTGCTGATCACCATGCTCTAGAGCATTGTTGCCTGGGCAACTCTTTTTAAGAGGAGGCCCACAAAGACCATTATTGCCGCTGTACATGGACGGGTTCTCGGCGTAGAGGGTGTCAAGTTGACGTCCTGTCGGAATTCTTCCTACAAGATTGCTGTATGACAAGTCCAAGGAGCTTAGATACGTCAAATCTGACAAGCTTGTTGGGATTTCACCGGAAAGGTTGTTCCTTGATAAGTCGAGTGATTCTAGTGATTTCATATCCCCAATGTTCGTTGGAATTTTCCCGCTCAGGTGATTCCATGATAAATTCAAAGTAAACAATCCATTAAGAGAAGTTATCTCATCTGGAATTCCACCTGTTAAGTGGTTGAGTGAAATGTCAATGCCGTACATCTCGTTAATTCTATATATGTCATACTTCATATTTTGCCGCTTCATCACCACAGACAAAATGTCCTTGTTTATGACCTCTTGAACATACCAGCGAGTCCCACGCTGTGGATGTTCTAGTGTCATTGCTATTAATCTTGACAAGGACGATGGAATTGATCCTGAGATATTGTTGCTTGCTAAACTGAAGTACTGAAGTAGTATAAGATTTGTGATGTTGGCTGGAATATCCCCATAAAACATGTTATGGTTTAGCAGCAAAAATTTCAAGTTCACCAATTCTCCAATCCACATGGGTAACGTTCCATAGAACTTGTTCACCGCAAGATCAAGGAAAACTAATTGTGAGCTGTTCTGAATCCAAGATGGAAAATTTCCAGACAAGTTATTGTTACTTAAGATCAGAAATTCCATGCTTGGCATCGCAGAACACCATGGAAATTCTCCCTCAAAGAGATTATTGGATAGATCCAACAAACTAAGGTTTTTCAATTCACAAATAGCCCTAGGAACATGACCAGTAAGGCAATTGGAGAAGAGATTTAGGTCTGTAAGATCTGGAGCTCCAAAATCTAACGGCAAAGGTCCTGACAAGGAGTTCATGGAGATGGCCAATCGAGTGAGGCTTCTCGGTAACATTGGTATCTGGCCAGTTAGCTGGTTCAAAGTGAGATCGAGGCCATACAAACTAGTAAGATTCCTTAACCCCGATGGTATAGCTCCAGTAATGCTGTTGTTAGAAAGGGAAAGATGTTGTAAGCTGGTCAAGTGCCCAACCATATCTGGCAGCATTCCTGTCATATTGTTGTGGTTCGAATACACGGAGAGGAATTTGTTGGACGAGCATTGTGGCAGTTTCCTTAAAAACTCTGTTATGTTCCCAAACGCGAGACTTCTATCAAGCCGTAGGAGCTCTAAATCACAGAGATTTTTCAAGTCCACCATAATTGTGGCTGAATTGCCGTTTTTTGCAAAGGATAGGAATTGGAGGGACGTCATACCTCCTAGTGCGTCAGGGAATGGACCATAGAGATAGGTTTCATCAAGGTTTAAATGTGTGATGCCTGTTATGTTCCAAAACCAACTCGTATCGATTAGATGGCGCATATAGTTTCTGTTGAGATCAAGCCGCTCAAGTCTTGTGAGGTTTAGGTGTTTTAGGGGCTCGTTTGCATTTGGAAGTGAGCAGTTACTAAGAATGAGGTCCTTGACAGTTGGGATTGTGTTGGCCACAGGGAACACGTCGGCGGTGCCGAGATTTATGTCACTCATGTCAAGATATTCCAGGAAATGCAGATGAGTTAACCATGAGACATCTGCTGTGTGTATATTTTGCATATAACTGAGGTCAAGGTGTCGCAAGTTTGAAAGATTGCCTAGCTGAGGCGGCAGTGTACCGGAAAAGAGCGTGCTGGTGAGATCGAGATACTCCAACTTTGAAAGTTTGCCTAGCTGAGGCGGCAGTGTACCGGAAAAGAGCGTGTTGGAGAGATCGAGATGTCTCAAGTTTTTGTAAGAAAACAAGAAGTCTGGAGCATGACCATGCAGGGATGTCCCACTAAGATCGAGATACTCCAAATTTGAAAGGTTGGAAAGCCGAGCAGGAACTCTACCAGAGTATGGCGTGCCGGCGAGATCGAGATGTCTCAAGTTGTGCAAAGAAGACAAGAAATCTGGGAATACACTGCTGCCGTTTGGTCCAAGTAGGGAGGTGGTGCTGAGATCCAGGTACTCGAGATGCTGGAGAGAAAGCAAGGAAGGACTTATCTGGCCGAACAACCAGCTGAGACCGATGTCAAGCTCGGTGACATGGCCGGTTTCGTTGCTGCAGGCGACGCCCGTCCAGCGGCAGCAGTCATGGCGCAGTTTTTGCCACGAGGCGAGGACGCCATCCGTGTCGTTGATGCCCTGCTTCAAGGCCAGCAACGCGTCCCTCTCGCGTGGCCAGCAGTTCTTCTGCGCATGTGCATGTGCGACGACGAAGAAGCCGCAGGACACGGCTGCAGTGACGAGGAGCAAGGTGAGCTTGGCAATGGCGATTGAGTGGTGCATGGCGGAAGTATTTTCGCGGAAGCTTGAATGGACTTTTCCCAAGTTGAGATTAAATGGCATCACGTCTCTCTTTGTGAGATGCTCATTGTGTGGAGGCCGTCAGCTGTCACGTTTCCGTGATATTAACTTATTAAGTAATGTGGGCAACTACCGTATATATGTATTCTTACATTTTATGTCAACATCTCAGAGCATTAAGTTGTTAATCTTGTTAAAGAATCTGTCAAGTATACTGATATTTAACCCAGCTTTGAACAACCTAGTGTACAAGTAAACAACTATTGAGGATGGTTTGTTGAAAGATCAGCTTTAACGGCCGGCCTAACTATTGAGGACCCACAGTGGCGTTGCAAGTTTGAATAACGTGGCCACTCACTTCATCAATTGAACATATAAACCCTGAAGAAGTGGTAGTCACAACGAAGGTGGCCATGTCGCCTTTAAATCGCCATGAACAGTACTCGTGACACCGCCTGTAAATTCCATGCCCCGCCAGGGCATTTTAGTCATTTCACGCGCAGCATATAAAAGGCAGCCTCCCCCGTGGAGAAAACCTAGCCGCCGCCTCCCATCCCACTCGCCTCCCCCTCTTCGTCGCCGTCCTCTCTCTCTCTCTCGCTAACCCCTCTCTCTCCCCATCGCGCCGGCCGGTTACGGCCAGCTCCGGCCCACGCGTCTCCCCCGCGACCCCCGCCTCCTCTCCTGCCGTCGCCGCCTCCGGAGAAGCTCGCCTCCGTGCCCACAAGCCTCGGATTCGGCGGGATCCGGGACAAGGAGGGGTGGATGAGACGTGGGAGGAGGAGGAGGAGAGTGTGGGGGCGTCTGGGGAGGAATATCCCCGCTGCCTCCTCCGCTCGTGACGCAGGGCCTCGGGCCATGGGGGCGTTCGTTGCAGGAGCCTCGCCGCTGACCTCCCGTGCGCGGCGCCCGGCCCTGGCAGCGCCAATCTCCCCTTCACACACAGGTACTCCCCCTCTCTCCTCTGTGCCCTCTCTCTCTCTGTCTCACTCCCTTTCTTTTAATAATTCCTACAACTTTTTGGTGATTGATATTGGGGACAAATAAACTGTTATTTGTGTTGCTGATTGTTTTGTTCTGGACATGGATTGGATAGTGGAGAATTGATACTAGGATAGAGAAATTGTTATTTGTGTTGCTATTATTTTTTTGATTTGGACATGGATTGTTCAGTGCTAGAACTTCATATCATTATTGTTGAGAAGGTATTGCTAAAAGACAGTTAACTCTCTGATATTTGTCCATTCGCTTTCTATATGGAGGGGAATTAATATGTACAGATGAGCCTTCCAAACTGAATATTTGAGTGCTATTCTTGTTTGAAATTTTTTGTTCACAACAGTAGGTTGATGCCCGCAGTTGTTTGAAATCAAATTCAGAGGATACACAACCTAAGATCGACACATCCCTACCTGAACCAAAGGGTCGTACGCCCATCATTATTATTATTTTCAATGCTATTTGTGTTCTTCATATCCCCAATTAATTTATTCAGTCTTACTTTTGACATAAAACGCAAGTTGACTTTGAACCCCTTCTCCACCACAGGCAAGGTCGAACCCCAACACCGAGAAGGTATCTTGGCACCAAATCGTTGCGAGAAGAAGGGTATGTTTTTGCTGTGCATGAGGTGTTAATACTTAATAAAGTTTTGCATTCTTTGTTCTGGTCGATTTTGTGTGTTTGGTTGACATCTATGCTGAATTTATTTTCCTGAGATTGTTCTGGTGTTCTTGGTGCAAACTGATTAAGGAGGGCTGGAGTTTGTCAAGTTTGCCATGTATGCCTAATATAATTTTCTTAGATTGCTACTGCAATTGTATGATTGTGATCCCAGTAGGTCAAGACTACATTTGTGTTGTTGAACCGAGATTCACTAAGCTTGGCAGAGAGGATAAATTTTTCTTTTGCAGATAACTGGGCTCTAAAAGATTCAATAGTTACATGTGGTTTTGTATCTGCAGTTTGTTTGCATGTATTTTTTGAGGTTTTTGATGACCAGAATTATGAAATTTTCTTGGTTAAAATCTTTATATGTGGCATGATCTCTGAAAACAAAATAGAGTAATATAGTTTCCTTCAAGTTGTCATTGCAACAGAAGTTGAAGTGTATCTTCATGATCAGTAGATCCGTGCGTGATGCTGCCTGTTGTAGTTCTATCGCTATGCAGACATGTTCAAGAAATGCAAGTAATATAGTTTTGATGATGTCTGAGTGTATCTTGTGTATGTGTAGATAAAGCAGCCTTGTTCAGAAGTGCTTTGTCAAGTTCCTGTAAAAAAGCTTTCTAGATATACATTATGTTTACAGTTTCGCTCGGCTTCCCTAATCCCAAAGGTAATAATATGATTCCTTTATGTTGTTTGCCCAGATTCAGAAGTGAATTTTTGAGGTATATTTGCTTGTTGTGTGTACTGTAAATTCTAAGCTTTCTAGGCATACATGTGCACGTGTATTTTTTAGGTGCTAATATTATTTCTTTATGTTGTAAACTCTAAGTGTCTTGTAAACTCTTAAGCTTTCTAGGCGTTCATGTACATGTGTATTTTTTTAGGTAATAATATGATATATGTATGTGGTTGCCCAAATTCAGAAGTGAACTTTGCTGTATATTAGTCAGCATCTCCTGCATGACCTTTTAAACTTCAATGCAGCTGTACAAGGTTTGTGATGATTTTTTCCCAGTTTTGTCTTGATTTAGACTTTTGTAGTTACATGTGTTATGTTTGTTCACCATGCTAGTCATGAGGGTTTTACAGGAGGATTTAGACTCACACGAGCTTTCATTGTAACAGAGCTGCTGAACTTAAACAGATGTTCTCCCGCATATCCATGCCCAAACTGAAACCTATATAATTTACGCCATTTAACAATAGCAATGTTTCATCCATTGAGAGAATTAAAAAATTGACATAAATTTGCTCACTGCAGAGCCTCCGAACAGGAAACCGGCGGGGAGCATGCCACCATAGGGGAAGGGCAGGGGAGACATGGTGGCGGCTAGCTGGGCCAAGCTGCGAACGCCCATCGGCGACTTTCGTTGGGGTCCATACCATTCTTCCTCCCCTCACTCCGATGCCAAAACCAGTAGGTGCAGCAAGAAGGTCAAGCATCAACAGAGGTGCACATCCGCACATGGGTGGCGTGAACAGATGGCTACCCCAAGATAATCTGAACTAGGTGCTCACCTCTCTCTCTCTCTCTCTCTCTCTCTCTCTCTCTCTCTCTATTTCTTTTTCATTTTCATCTTGATCCCATTCAGGTAGAATGCTGCTCTGTTTTTCTGTAATTAAGCAAGTATATAGCTGGCCACTATCTTATATGTGTTGTACTCTATATTGCAGCTTGCAGCATCCGATGAGAAACCAAGCCAGTTTCTTAGCATGGCAGATAACTCTCTAGACATGATCATGTCTCTAGCAGTTAAGTTTTGAACTGGAACTGTTGATCACATTATAACTGTTCCTGCTACTGCAGGTTCGACTTGAATTTTGTATTATGTACAGATGGTGTTGGTGTGCCTCTCCATAGGTTTCTACCTCCCGGAATTCATCTTCCTATTGCCACATAATTACATCCTTTGTTTTTGGGAAAACAATGTATAGATCCATTGTTTCTCTCTACAGTGGGCATGCCCTTTTATTTGTTTTTGGATAGATTCTTCCATTGATTTCTTGCTATGCTTGGATAACTAGAGTATCTAATTCGAAATTATCCAGTCTTTTGTATGTTCACTTGCATAGATGGCTTAATCCAGAACCTAAAGTGAAGAAAATATAGCACATATACTTGGTCATTTCTCCTAAGAAGATTAATCCACCTGGACTTTTAACTTGACTTCCAAAGAAGTTCTGAATGATCAAGCATGTTCGGGTTTTTAGTACACTGAAATAGTGTTGCACTCTGACAATAGTATTCTGATTTTCTAAGTTAACAAAATCTTCTCACATACGCGATACGTCATGCAGATAGGGTCGTAGTCGGAGCACAACTAAGGTTGGCGCTGCTCAAGTGTTTGCAGCGGGATCCTCTTCTACAACGGTGATGACAAGGGCTCCGCTCCCAGTTCAGTCTATCAACTACACACACAACTCCTGGACCTGCCTTCAGATTTAAAGCAAGCGCTTCAGTACTTCCTTGTGTTGCATAGTCACTAGACTGGGTTTTCTTTGATTCTATGATTGGTTTGTTTTCATCGCAATGTATGTGTCCACACAATCAAAAGGATCAAGATAGCTTCACATAGATTAGTTAATTGGCCAGGTACATACGAAGCTGTGAATCTAAACAGGACACACCTACATCACCACACCAATATGTTGTGTGTAACACGACCATTCCTAACATACCATGGTTTGCATGATGGATAACCGATGTGTGTTAAGATGAGCAGCAGCACACTCACACATTATCTTTGCCATTTAAATAACCATATTTGTTCTATGAAGTTTCTGTTATATATCTCTATGTCCATGTACTTCTCAAAAGTTACCTTGGATGAGAAGCATTGTTTTGCTGGTCTTTGTGAAGACAAGATAGGAAGATCCATGTTCTTGATCAATCAAATATGGTCAAAACTGTAGTTTTTTCACCAGTATAATCTTATTAATAACTTTGACCAAAAGTCCTACAATCTCATTAGTAATCAGGTGTGGACAAATATGTTTTCAGTCCCGTTTGATCTAATATATCCTATTGAAGTGTACTTTGACCAAACGTCCTACAATCTCATTAGTAATTAATCAGGTGTGGACAAATATGTTTTCAATCCAGTTCGATATGATATTTTCAATTGAAGCAACAAAACCATCGTATTTGGCTTTCCGTAAGCACCAAGTTAACAATAATAGAGTTGATTAGTAGCTGATACAGTGCTATGAATTTTTATTATAGTCGTCGTTGGTATCAAATCAGTTTATACAGTAGAAACATGGACAGTGCTAAGATGGATTAGCACGTGCAGTTGTAAACTACAGAAAAAAGATTATTTGTCCATTAGTCGATACCGAATTTGATCATATATATTGTTCTATTGAGCTTATTATTGTAAAGTCACCAACAAGTTGAATCAGCTATAAGCCTCTCAGAAGGGTATAGCCGCCTCTGCTTCCGCATTACATCTCCATGTAAGTTTCTAATGTACGTTCACATATAATTTTGGTTGACATTATCTCTTCCATGAATTCTGCTTGCATTTTTTCAGTTGAAACAGTAACCGAATTTGATAAGTATGCAACGATTTCTGCCCTGCAGCATGAGTAAAATGTTATGAGTTATCACTTCAGATAAGTAACCACTATATTATTTTCTCTGTGTAATTGACCTGTACACATGTTGTCGCTCTGCTTGAACCATCGATCTCTATATGTATTTGAGCTCCTCTCACAGGCTGACTCCTATGTTCGTGACTGAGCATGTGTGTGTGTGTGTGTGGCCATGGGGCAGACTTTATCTTTGACTGAATCCTTGCAACATTTTCCTTTCAGGCCAACGAACAATAAGATTCTTCTGACCTTACATGTCGAAAACCCTTCGGAAGGTTTCGCTGTCCTGATCCCTGAGGGTTCCGGCTGACCTGAGGATATGATGTACTTTTTCTCTGAAGTAGTAATAAGGATTGATACAACGACGGGGTGGTACCCGAATGGCTACTTTTATTGCCTTTCGACATGCACAAGTATTTGAGTAGCATGTGACTAATCTTACAGCCCCCCTCCCCTGATGTTTGGGATGAATGTTGTAAAATGTTTCACAAATAGATGATGGATTGATGCAATGTCTTACCCAATACAAAAGAAAATCACCCCGATAGTCTGAATGTCGAGCATTTTATGTTTCTGTTTATGTTTACAGAACGTGGGAAGGGGGCATGGCACACTATTTCACCTTCAGGAGAGAATTGCAGTGTCTTATTTTGTCCATTTTTCTTGCACGAGTTGTGCTGTCAAGAGATTTAGAATACCACTGTTAATAGGCTCTCTGCTTTATATTCCGAAATAATAGTCATGTGTCATGTATCATCCTTGGGTGATGTTTAGGTCTAGATGTGGGTCGTTTTGTCCATAAAAAATTGTGAAGTTGTATGTGCATTTCCTTCTATGCATCTCTTCAGATATTTGATTGATGCAAATATGTACTTTGAATTCTTATTGGATGTCTCTCAATATTGCTAAGAGTATCCAATACCCTATGAACCAACCTTGAACGTAATATATAACACTATGTAGGAACATCATACCTGTATCTATTTCCCTATTCTACAAGGAGTTATTGATCGGTCTCTAAATATTCTTACTCTCATGGTTTGGAAGCTTGGTTTGCTCTCGCCCTTTGCACTATCAAGGGTGTTGACAAAAGGGCCACCATCACTAGAGGCTAGAGCGACTTCTTCCATCAGGCGCACATGGAGGAAGGTCAAGCATATGCTTTCACCTTCAAATGCACTTCCAAGGGAACCCAAGAACCGACTATGTTTGTGACAGTACACTGGGGCTCAAGTGACAATGAGCAGGTTGGTGCTTTGAGTGTTTTGCCTTGCGATGTTCCGCTTGTTCTTGTTTCTTAATTTTTAGTCAGCTTACTTTGGTAAGCTCCTCTTATGGAAGGTGGGAGGATCATTCAGCAGACCAAGTGCAGTATGACGGTGATCTCTGGCGGTGATCGTTCAACAGACGCAAAAAATCCAGGCCCGGCTCTCGGGCCGGGCCAACCAAAGCCCGACGCAAAAAACCCAAGCCCGGCCTGACCCGACTGTCGGGCCTAAAAATCGGGCCTAAGCCTGGCCCATCACGCTAAAAGCCCGTCGGGCGCCGGGCCACGGGCTGGGCCTCTTCCTTAAACGTGGAAAACAACGGGCCCGGGGCCGGCCCGGCCAGTGCTTCGCGCTCAAAACCTAGGCCCGAGCTCGGCCCGTGGACAAGGTCGGGCCGGGCCGGGTCGGGTCGGGCCGTCCGGGCCGGGCTGCCCATGGCCAGGACTACTCACTACCATCATCGCTTCTAATTCGCTTCTTGCGCCATTGGCGCAACCAGGTCATCTAGTAACAATAACAACAACAGGTACTAATAATTGAAAAAGGGAGTGGTCCCAACATGACAATGCATGCCACTTGCAAGTCTTCCTCTCTTGAGTGTTCCCTTCACGTGGAGATTTACTCCTTGAAAGCTAGCTAGGGATCCAACTTGCTTCCTCCTTAGAAGACATACCGACATACTGAAAGTGCATTATTGAATTCTTTCTATGTGTTTAGCGAAAACGTCTTACCTCATCAAGTGGGGACCCTGTACGTGTTATAGGCATGGGCACACCTCCCTGATGGCGCATACAGTTGAGATCTTATAGAAGAGATTACATCTTGGGGATCAAGCTAGACAAAGATAGAATTAAGGTTACAGAAGATAAACTACACCTCTAACCTCCTAACCTACTGCCCAAGTACTCCTGTTAAGATATGTTACAATGCGCCCCAGTATGCCCAACATGTACGGCAGTACATCATGTTTAACAGTACTGGGGTAATTAAATTACGGTCTTTAAATCAAGCCACCGAGAACATATGATTATAGATAATGTACAAACCACTATGTTAATTCAAATAAAATAGAATTGACTTTTGATTGCACTTCAGAAGTAGACATGAAACAACCGGGTCGCTTTGTTAATTCAAATATAATACATTTAGTTGGTCGACTACATGAAACAAGTTTAGAGACCAAGATTTATCCTATGCTATTTGATTAATCAAACAAGAAATAAAAAATCTCCACGAATCTCCGCCTAAAATCAAACGGCGTGGGCGTTAGATGGGACATAATTATTTTTCATCTAGATGAGAGCTAGCCACATCCTTCTATTGGATTTGCTATGTGCTATGGATTGACCCAGGTGTTTCCCCCCACTTGGTTTCGAAGCCGAGCTTCATGAAGTGGTTGTACTCACATAGCTATATATATTAGGTTCCATGCACCAACTAGGTGACCCCAAACCAAAGTCTAAGCACGCGGTCAAAGATGAGCAACACTTTAACTTACCTCAAGATTTGTCCGGTTCTTAAACAGACGTGGAATCATATAGGCCGGCCATGACTATTAATTTTTAATTTTTTATTACGGATGGACAACGTGTTGTTGACCGGATCATGAATACAAGATCTCTTTGTGTTAATGTTAATGTACTGTGTTAAACTGCATATAAGAGCAAATTCACATGTATAAACCCCTAAATGGTGTGGAAAAGTGGACGATGTATTCTACTACCTCTGTACCATAATATACGTTGTTTTAGCAGTTCAATTAGGGAGTAGAAACAATGTAAAGGTAGAATAACAAGGAACTAACAAAGTAGGTGATGGATAAGAAACAGAGGCGAACGAATGGTGGTACCTTGGCATCCATCAACGAGGTAAGGGCTGCCTTGGTATCCATCGGAGCAGCCGCACCTTAGGATGTACCCTGTGCCTGAGCCGAGTAAATAGCATAAAACTACTTTATAGGCTAGGGTTCCAAAAAAATACCGATTTTTAAATTTTCTCAGATAACTACTAAATAGGTGGTCGGCTGTTTCAAAAAACCCAAATCGCCGAGTACTTATCAATTGATCACGATTATGATAGGTTAGGCCCACACCTAAACGAAGCGTTAGTTCGACTGGTAGTTTGACCGCTAATTGACATGTGGGGCCCACACGTCAGTCTCTCTTCTTATCTTCCTCTTCTCCTCTCTGCCTCCCTTCTCCTCCCACTCACCCTGCTCGTCAAGAACAGCACAGAACCGCCATGGCCGCCGAACACACTCCACGCCGCCGTCCGTCAAGAACAGCACAGAACCGCCATGGCCGCCGACCACACTCCACGCCGCCATCCTGTGCCACGTCCGGCCACCGCCCTATGCCACTTCAAGCCCCCCTCCGCTGCTGTTGATGGAGCTCGTCGGAGCTCCTGGTGGCAAGGTGGAGACGAGGAGGCATACAAGAGGCCAACGACCCTGCCGCGCGCGCCATCTGGAGTCTCCGCCGCGCGCCATGGGGTCCGGCATGGGTCGCCGCGCTGCCGCGTGCCATCTGGAGGCGCTGAGGGCCACCATGCCGCCGCCATGGGGTACCCTCGGGTCACTGCGCCGTCGCCCGCCATCTGGACTGGCTGGGGGTCGCTGCCCGTCATGGGGTTGCCACGGCTCGCGGCCTGCCGTGGGGAGCCAGCACAGAGAGGCGGCCACTAGCACTGCGGCGTTGTGCAGCACGGCTGCGTCGTGCAGCACAGGTCGGCGGGGGCATAGATAGGCAGGGAGAGATGGAGGTGAGGTGAAGGAGCGACCAGGGTTGAGCCCGGGGATCACCGGCGGCGGGTGCCGGGCGGCTCGCCGGCCGGAGGAGGCGACGTCGCGAGGTTCGGTCAGGAGAGCTCGGGGGCGAGAGAAGTAGTGCCATGGCTGCCCTGATCTGGAGCAAGGACCAGATTGCTTTTTGCAAAAAATGCAGGGACCTGATTGCTTTTTTAAATTTGTGTGCAAGCCCATCTCTAAGGGTCAAACAAACGGTCAAACAATTAGAGCTCTTACGCATCAGGCTCACCTGTCATAGTCGTGATCAATTGATAAGTACTCAGCGTTTTGGGTTTTTTGAAACAGCCGACCCCTGACTTGGTAGTTATCTGAGAAAAAATTAAAACCGTAGTTTTTTAAAACCCTAACCTGTAAAGTAGTAGCTTTATGCTTTTTACTCGCTTGAGCCATAGGAAACGTTGGTAGCGAAGCT
>NC_041386.1:751238978-751243942 GCF_002162155.2 Triticum dicoccoides | reverse complement strand
AAAAAATTCAATTTGTACAAATGTGATCCCCGTAAGACACCGAAATTTCAAGGAAAAGCCCTTGATGGTGACAGATACTCCATGCATAAACATTACTCTCTGCCGTCTGCAACAGACGCAGTCAATGTATCTTCCCCAAGAGCCAATAGAATGAATACTAATATTGTAAGAGCTCATCCAATTAGATATGATATTACCCTACTTGCTACATCAAAGTGGATGTAGATCAGTCATGCCGTCTGGCTGTTGTTATAACATATTTTATCCGGCATATCAAAATATTTACCCTACTTGCACACCACCTACCACGCTGCTAGGTACATCAGGTTAGATATACATAAATGATGTCATCTGATTGCTGACATTTCATCTTCCGCTTTCTTTTTTCTTTCTTGCAAGAAAGCATGTAATCTTAATTCATAGTCACAGAAAATGTATATGAAAATAGATTACTGGGGCAATATGATATCAAACAGAAATTGTTGGGATACTAAATATAAATTATATAGAGTTAATTGTAGAAAACCATCACATTTACAGTTAGGTTTGGAGAAGACCACCTTGTCGCTATTTTTTTTCTTTTTTGGAAAAGCCACCGCATTTCTACTAAACTTTTTAAAAACAGCACTGATCAGGTGATTTGGCCCATTTGATCACTTTCTACTAAACTTTTTATAAAGTTGAAAGTACACTCTTTCAAGGACGGAGGGAGTACACAGAGTATTTAAATGGGAATCCATCAAGTGATGTGTATGATCTAGATGTCACATATGTGGGGTGAATATCTGGTGCTACAGGGGGACCTCACATTATGTGCTCCCAGGCGACCTCGGCTGCCAATCTGAGATGGAATGGGCAGCATCACGGGATGTGGACCAGAGTGTCATTTTGGGAATGTTCGGGGGTTTTCCTGCAAAACATTCATGCTAGATATGTCTTTTTTGTTTTTCAATGTGTATTTCGAATTTTGAATTGAAATTCTTAAGATTGTACATTTATGTGGTGCTAACATCCAGAATTGTTTTTGGAAATTTTGAAATATTTAAATGTGCATTTTGAAATTTGGGAGCACCTAATGTGAGGTGCTCCCGTAGCACCAGATATTCACCCCACATATGTGGGTTGGAATGAATATAGTCTAAAGCTACATACAGGGGTTGGGATTAATAAGTACCTTGTATGGTCTAAAGCTATGTAACTCAGGAACTATCTTATAGCCATCTAGGCAGTATTGCTAGTTGGAACTCAAGTATTAGGATATGTAATAATTTTGCCAAGCTTATGAGAAGCCTACTTGAGACTTTTAGCCGTGGTATGGTATTGTAATATAAATGAGCATCTCTAACTATTTTCCTGTTGCTAATCTCTGACATTATTGATATTACTTGACAAGGCAAGATTTTGTGAGGAAATAATCCAAGGTTGTAACGTGCACTTTATGGGAAGAGACCTACGGCGCTTGCTATTGTATACACGTCTTTGGACTGTTATAATCACCTCCGTTGCTCTCGTGTTTTCTGGGAAGAGACCTCGTGTATTAATAATTGTCTCGCCTCCTTCATGACAATGTGTGCTGACTGGTGTACATGAATGGACAAGAGAAGTAGATAGAGGTTATCAACGGACTGGTCCAGTTTAGGTCAATATATACTGCATATGGACCATGGAACAGCTAACACAAGCTTGGTAGTAGCTATCTCTACCTTGATACACGTAACCGGAATGGGGGAGCGATACACGGAATGGTGGGGCATGAAACCGAAAATACGGAGACAACAAGCGACTCGTGTTTTCAGAATTCTTATTTTGAAGCCAGTCTAAAATGTTAGTAGGACCCACAGTGTTGTGAAATTAAGATGATACTAGCTACCTTTACTAAGTAACATGGACAACTACAATATATATGTATTCTTTCATTTTATGTCAGCATTTCGGTGCGCTAGGTTGTTAATCTTGTTCAGGAATCTGTTAATTATAATGATAGTCAACCCAGCTTTGAACAACCTAGTCTACATGTAAACAATTCCTCCCTCCTTAACAGAGATAGTATTGAGGATGGTTTGTTGAAAGGTCAGCAGTAATTGAGTTAGTCAGTCGGTCAGAGCCCACAGTGACATGTAACGAGACGACAATGACAACAAGAACAACAACAACAACAAGCAGTAATAATACTTGAAAGGAGTGGTCCCAACGTGACGTTGCATGCAACTTGCAAGTCTTGCTCTCTCGAGTCTTCACGCGGAGAATTACTGCTTGCAAGCTAGGGATCCAACTTAGGCACATTACAAAAATTAGATAACCCTAGAATGCTTAGGCGCGATACATTAAACCCCCGCCTCGTTTCCTATTTCTTGCCACGAAAAAACAAATAAGTCAATAGGGGACATAGGATGGGTATGCCTTCAATGGCTCGAGACTACCTAGCACAACATGCAGCGGTCAGGTCTCCACATGCAATGATATTAATTTGCAAATAAACATCAAGTTCTCTCATTTTTCCCTTTGACTTTGTCGCGGTGCATAACATAAGATGTCTAATGCATGGGTACAGAGGGAGTACAAGGCACACACGTATCTCAACATTGAGGTTGACCAATAATATGAAGCTTATGCGACTCAAAAATCATAGTATGGCCACCTTTTCTTGAATACTAATTTAACGGCATGTGGCAGTATAACGAGTATTTTCAATTAATATAGGCTCGACCGTGTCAAAGGTTGTTGTTCGACTCAATGCGCCAACTGTCCGGCACCGATTATTTCGAAAGACTGCTCGACCCACCATCGTAGTTGATTAAAAATTCCATTCCAAATGACTATGTTTTACAGTTGGTGTTGGAACCCTGATCTGCATGGTTATTGGCCAAATTTCCTCAGCACAAGTGAATCAATTTACTCCCTCTTGTGTTCCAGCTTACCACGCAGGTCCTTTCCCTGTCTGATTCCAGATGGCCAGAGAAAATAAAATAAAAGCCCAATTCGGACCCATTCTCTGCCTAAGCCTAGGCCGACAAAAAACTCACGGACGGATGTCTCGCCTGCGACCTCCTGATTTCGCCGTCTCGCCTGCGTAGCCACTCGCCAGACGTCCAGGAGCCGCAGCCTTTCCGTCCACCCCCTGCAAGCCAGCAACCATCCTTGTCGATTTAAGGTACCAGTTCATCTCGTTCACTACCCACTCGGCGATTCCCCAATTTTTTATTTAGGATTTGCTCTTTCCTCGGCTACCCACTATCCAGTCGTACCTAATTTGTGTTCAATTATGTCATTATGAATTCATGATTGATAGATATGAAGCAAATTAGTTTGAATCCTCTTTTAGGCAAAACTGATACTTAATTGAGAAATTTACTATGTTTGTAACACCATATCCATCTATTTCTACGTGGTACTGGTAGTTAGTTAGAACTTTCACATGTCATATTTGTTGTCCAAAAACAATTAGGACAACCACCCTGTTTCCAAATCCTAGATCCGCCATTGCCACCGACTATTTGGCGGATCAATTTTCCTCATGCAGTGCAGATCCATGATTTCTTCTCCCCATCTGCATGGAAATTGACCCGGACTGACCTCGCTTAACCCCCTCCCCTGCCTATGCAGCTCTCCATGGAGGCAAGCTTCAAGAGGAACACAAAGCCAAGGCCGGACGACCATCCGGGGGCGACGGCGGCCAGCCTCTTCACCGATGACCTTATCCTGGAGATCCTCTCCCGCCTCCCGGCCAGATCCGTCCACCGCTTCAAGTGTGTCTCCATGCCATGGCGCGACCTCATCGCCGACCCCGTCAACTGCAACAAGCTGCCCCACATCCTCGCTGGCTTCCTCTACATGACCGTCAACGACAACGGGCGCGGCCACCACTTCGCCAGCGTCTCCAGCGATGGCGCAACAGCCCCGTTCGACCCCTCCCTCCCTTACTTGCACGACCATGACAAGGACGAGGGGATCATCCAGGTGAATTCCTGCAATGGCATCCTTCTGTACCGCCGCTACTAGAAAGACAACAACATGACCCCTTTGATGAAAGAGGATGATTTACGTTTTGTCGTGTGCAATCCCGTCACTCGGAGGAGGGTGGAGCTGCCCCCGCTGCCCCCTAAGCCGGTGGCCGACAGAAGTAGCCGTACCACAGGCTTGGCTTTCGATCCGGCCATATCATACGACTTCCACGTTCTTCACTTTGAGCAGACCTTTCAGGAGAAGTACATCACAGGAGTGAACATTTACTCGTCGCGGACAGGAGCCTGGAGTCATAGGGGTAATGAGATGGCTGAGAAAGTCGTGCTATTCTTTCGGAGTAGATGCATCTTTGTTGGCGGCATGCTCTACCTGATGGGCAACCTTGAAAGCAACAACGGTCATTATCTGTTGCTGGTGGTGGACATGGAGGGCAAAGTGTGGAAGACCATCAGTCTGCCGTACGGCCGAAGATTTGGTACGATTGGATCGTCGCAGGGGTGCTTACACTACGCTGTAGCTTTCTTCGATGATAACAACCAAATCTCTCGGTTAGAGCTCTGGTGCCTTCAGGATCGCGATAGTAAAGAATTGGTCCTGAAGCATACTGCCAGCTTCAATAAGCTTATGAGCATGACTGGGAAGGCGTACATGGCGGTTGAGATTCATCCAGATTGCGACACCATTTTCTTGGTCTCATGTGGTGGTGATACCTTGGTAGCATATGATATGCGACATCAGAAAGTTCGATATATCCTTAATCTTGAGAAGAGCAACACACAAAGATTTCTACCCTATGTTCCTCTGTTCTCAGACTCATTAGCAGATGCAGATGGGCAGTAGTTCTTTTACCTTCAAACCACATTTGTGCTTCCTTCAAGAATCGGCTCTTCTGTCGGCGGCTGAATTATTTGTCTGTGTACTTTGGAGTCTGCTTGAATCATGCCGCTCAATTTACTGGTGCTTACATTCCTGCCTCATTGATTTCCGGTTTGTAGCAAATG
>NC_041386.1:751198455-751238654 GCF_002162155.2 Triticum dicoccoides | reverse complement strand
AGAATGTACTGAACATATTCATGTCTTTTAGAAAACATATTCATGTCAGGTCAGAGGAGAAGCAATGGGGTGTTCCCAGTTATTGTCTGTCGGCGGATGAAGTATTTGTCTGTGTACTTTGGACTGTGCCTTCTTGATTGCCAGTTTATAGCAAATGCCTTGGTTAATCTACAGTTGTGGCTATGGTTGTTGCCTGCAGAAGTACTTCTGAATTTGAATTGAGCTGATCCCTCTCGCGGTTCTTTTGTTTAGGTGCTCTTGTTTCAAAGCTGAACTCAAAAGTTGTTCCACTCTGCCTTTTGTCCAAAACATATGCAATGTCAAGTTTCATTCGCTTCCAATGAAACTTCACCTTCAATCTCTGCAAGACCATACTAATTGTAAACAGCAGTCGTACTGGCGGCAGTTCTTCTTGTCATTGTGTACTGACAGTTACACATCACACAATTTGCTTGTAAAGTGTGCGAACTTGCTATAGTCTTCACTGCTTTTGCTTCTGCCGGTTCGTGTGGTCTGCTTGGTGCCGAGTTGGTCTTGACAGTAAGAAGACGGCCGTGCGTGTGTGTTTGCCAGCATTCATCAGTGAAGATAAAAAGAAAAAAGAAAGAAAGGCATTGTTTTTCCTGGACCGCTAGCTGCATATGCTCTGATTCGTCAACTGACGTTCGCATACGCGCTTCAGTTGTTCTTCAGTGAAGATCATCTTTGACACTATCATAGTTTCAGAAATGGGCTTACATTTTGGGACGGAGGGAGTACTTTGACTGTGGTATGAATGTATGGAAATTATCTCTTGATGATGCGTTCCATTCATTCACAGTTGCCAAAGGATTAGCTGCAGCAACTGTCCGGAACTGAACTGAACCTGAATAAGTACTTACTAGTAGTGTCAACTTTTTCTTCAGTTAGTAGCAGTGTCAACTTCTTCTTCAGCTAGTAGCTGTGTCAACTTCTTCAGTTAGCGTACCGCTTCTTTGTGCGCCTTCTCCCAACCGTCGATTCCAGATCCAACCGCCACCTACATCACGTACCACTTGAACCACTCAGCATGTCGCCGTTTGAATTTTCCCAAAGGAGACACTCTGTTTACTTTTAGTGCTTTTATTTATATCGCCTTTTCAGTCTTGTGATGGCCCAGGATTTTCACTCTTGAACCACTCAGCATGTCGCCGTTTGAATTTTCTCAGAATGAATCTTAGCCGCCGTGTTCTGGCTGTGAGTTTCTCAGACCCATGAAACCATAGCTAAAATTGCTGCCCCAAAGTTCATACTTTTCTTTGTCTGAATGAATCTTAGCCTGAACCCATCCAACTGTTCATCACACTCTCAACTTGGCAGGTACTCAAGTGTCAGGCGGCTACATACATCTCCCACCCCGGCGGTGAACAATGCGTCCTCACAAATAGAGGATGATCTCACACATATTTTGAATCAAAAGGGAGGTATTCAGTAATAATAACACTTTACTATATACTATTCCCTCCGTTCCTGTATAAGTCTTTTTAGAGATTCCACTACAAGCTACATACGGATGTATATAGACATATTTTAGAGTGTAGATTCTCTCATTTTACTCCGTATGTAGTCCCTAGTGGAATCTCTAAAAAGACTTATATTTTGGAACGGAGGGAGTATATTCTTTAGTACTGACATATGGTCTATAACGTCCCAGTTTCACTACTTCTTGTACAACAGAGTACTTTGTCAAACATTTCATCACATTTCTTTCAAAAATATATACTCAGGTGAAAATATACTCGGGTGAAATCAATGGATTACTGACATATACTGCTGTATTGTACTCTATACTCGGGTGAACCCTTTTCCTCAAAAAAAAAGTCTTCTTTTGTTTGCGGTGATGCCAAACTGCCAATTTACATATCTTTCATATGCGAGTCATGCTGACACACTTGTATTAGTTAAGAACTAAGAAGGAGACATGCAAAGACATACATGCAAAGACATCCTTGTCACTGTTGGCAGACTTGAAACATGCGGGCAATCTTCTCTGTTTCTGCAATACAACCAATGAACACAGAGTACCTAATTTAATGCACAGAGTAGCTAATTTGATCTGAGGGAGTATTTGCTTGCTAATGTGACGAAAGATAACAAAAAATGTGAGTTGTGAGGTATTTGGTTGAGTCAAAATCTCTAAAGGAAAATAAAGATAGCAAATAATCTTACTTTGAAGGTGTTAGTTTTCCAATGCATCCGATATATATCCAACATAGCAACCGAAGTAGTATTGTATTCAGCATAGACACTAGCATCAACATGTCTGTAACTCATGGCTGAAACACATATAGCAGCAGTGTACCTTTTCTCTGGAACACATATATTAGCGCATACTCCTATCCGAATATGTCTCGCAATGTTTGGTTTCACTCCATTTAGCCACGTCCCAAATAATGTGTTAATATTACTTGGAGGTTTGACATTAAAGGCTATATCGATCGAACGCGGTAGAAGCTTGGCTAGAGGACAACTGAGAAAGATGTGCTTAATTGTCTCATCCTGATCACAAAAGCAACAATATTGACTATCCTCCCAGCTACGCTTTGCTAAGAAGAAGCATATATCGCTCTCAAACTCAATTCAACACTGAAGAACATGGAACACACATTCATGTATCTACTCCCCGGCCGTCTGCTTGTTACTCTACCTATGAAACAAAAATGGATGCCAAACAGAGCAAAAGCGGTCATAAATCAGATCCACATACATAGATGTACCTGAACCAACCAAAGACTCGTGCGATGCACATGCACCTCAAGTTTGAGCACGCAGAAGCATATCTATACACTGTTGACTTTGTTGATGAACTCTAATTTTTTCAACACAGAAATTGCTAGTTCAAGAGAGCTTGACTTCCCTCAACGGTGATCTGAATCTTAATACTTCATTGCTTGATCAGATAGACTTGTAAACAGCTGTAACGTTTCTACTCTGTTTGATCACATAACCTATAATGTTACATGCATGCTGCATATCCCACCAGATGGCAACGGGGACGAAACCCATCGGGTTTCGTCTTCCCAAACCCATCCCCACGAGAAAATCGTAAACCCGTCCCCGTCCCCATCACCGTGCGCGGGGCTAGTTTTTCACCCGTCCCCTACACCCATCGGGTTTTGGGGAACCCACGAGAAAATCAAAATATTTAAACAAACATAGTGGCGACAAAGAATAACATTTCAGCAGCAAAACAAGCACATTTCAGCAGCATAGCTTGAGCAAATTTCAACAAAAAACAATGGCAGATGGTTCAACAGCGGTGCCCGTGTGGTGTGCGAGATGGGATCGAGGGAGCGGTGCCCGTGTGGTGTGCGAGATGGGATCGAGGGAGCGGTGCCCGTGTGGTGTGCGATACCTAGCGAGGCTGGGGTGCGTCGAGTGGATTTGAGGTCGGGGGCTCGGACGTTGCAGATGTTTGGGCTGATGTGAGTCTAGGCTGCATGGCCCAATACGTTGTGTAGTATTTTCACGGGTAGGCCGGGTTTCGGGTTCGGGTATTGATGAAACGGGTGTGAACCCGCGAAACATGCCGGGTTTTA
Source organism: Triticum dicoccoides (assembly GCF_002162155.2). Lineage (NCBI taxonomy): Eukaryota > Viridiplantae > Streptophyta > Magnoliopsida > Poales > Poaceae > Triticum > Triticum dicoccoides. Next base: position 751,235,097 of record NC_041386.1, on the reverse strand, counting down.
CATTTTACCCAACAGCAGCCCCACGGGGTTAGAAAAATGCCCATCCCCGTAGCCTAATGGGGTAAAAACCCGCGGGGACGCGGGTTTCGGGGGCCCGTTGCCATCTTGAATCCCAACGGGTCAGAAACCTTGTCTTAGATTTGTCTAAATACACATCCATATTTAGACAAATCTAAGACAAGAATTTTGGGATGGAGGGAGTATATGTTTGACATCACACTGCTTTGGAACTACAGGAGGTCTTTGAAAGTCTGACGATCTACAGGAGATAAAGTAAGAGCAACTAGTTGAAGATTGAGTGATATACATAACATTGCCAGAATTTCAGTCCATAAAGCAAAGACAAGGAGCATCGACATAACTGAATAAGCTATGCCTGAAAAACATATGCCACACATTTCTCTGCTGGATGGCCGCATGCATCTGTCGGATGCAGAGGCCGGGGATGATCCTCCTTCTCAAAAAAAAAGAAACATTTCTCTGCTGGAGGACTGAAGAATCAAGGTGTGAAGTAGCTTGCTAGGTACTCTCTTCAAGATTGGGCTGTCCACTGCGTACTAGTGTAGTACTAGCATATGCCCAGCGGCGGCACGCCGCGCCTTGTTATAGTTAATAGTGTATACTATAGTATATATTTGAAAAAAATTATCTTTTTATTTATTAGTCTTCACTTAGGGTGAAATTTAATTTAGTTGGTAATAATCTGTCTTAAGTGGTCTAATAGAGGTGTGCACGCAATACTATGTTAAAATCACGTATGCGCCATGTTGCTTTGGTTGGTTATTACTTATTCATTTAATTTTTTGCATGTCTATTAAGTAACATAAATTTTGAATGATTTTTTTTATGAACATAAAGGCATTGTGGATGCTAAGGTGCTTTAAAAAGGGAAAGTTTTATTGCATTAAGTAATCGATACAGATACATATTACACAAGGGAAGTACTTTTTTATGTCGCATGCTAAATTTGAGTTTGGTGGATCTCGGTGAACCATCTATGTAGTATATAAATTTTTATGTACATATTTTTTCCTATTTTAGTTATTTGGGTTGTGGCCGCACTTCGCTGGTGCATTCATGTGTCAGTTTTTCTATTTTGTGTGAACTTCTATTTGTCGCCGTTCATGTTCAGAACATGGTACCAGATCTTCATGTCTTGTCACATATTATAAAAGGTAAAGGTCCACTAAAAAAAGGTAAAGGTGTATATTTTTCTTTTGAAATCTCCTAAAAAAACTTTAAAAAAAAAGTTTTTCCATGAACTGGATGCCCAAGTGCTGATACACGATGTGTGGTTGTAGCATTTTCTTCTGCAGTTTGTTTTGTCAAACTACGTTCCATTGCTTTCGTTTTGCTGCTGGTGGGTGCATGCTTTGATTGGGCGTAAATTTCAAAGTGATGTGACTACGTGCCTGTGCATGGGGTTGGGAGGCGAGGTGGCTACGTGAATGAGTGAGTTTTGCATGGGGATAGCCACATGGTTATAACATCAACGGTTTTTTTTTTCCTTTCCATGCATACTGGTCAATAGATCATGTGGTTTAAGCGTACACGCACTTTTGGTTTCTTTCATTTTCGTTTGCATACGTAGCTACGGAGAGATCTTTTCTCCGGCTGCTTAGCATGGCGGTTTTCCTTCTTTATTTTTTTTACGCTTGAATGCGTAGGTGCTAGGATTATAGCAGTCCCAAGCATTCTCCATCACAAAAAGTTCTACTCTACTAAGTACACCATCATTCTCTCGCAGCTATTTTTTCATCATAGAGATTTACTCCCTCCGTTCCTAAATATTATCTTCATGTTGGACTATTTTTTCTACAAACAGATACATGGTTTCACAACAGCTCATCTAGAAGATCAATAAACTTAAATGATTTACGCTCTGTACGACAGTGATGACACGTGAGATCAATAAACAAAAGCTCATGGTGGCGAGTAGTAGTACGTAGAGATGGAGTAGTACGTAACATGGCATGATGAAACACTGATCGGGTAAATTCCAGAGAGCAGAGGAGTGGAGAGCCGCGCCTAGTTGTCTCAATATGTTATCCATCACAGCGAATGAGGGAATAATTAGCACATTAATTGACCATGATGGGAGCGGAGGAACTAATTAATCCACATGCAACCCCTATACAGAACATCATGTGAAATCATATGCATATGCAGTGCCCTAAGCTGTAGCCCATGGATTGCACGTTGCAGCATGATCAACTGAACATGACATGCAGTTAATTTGCAACTCAACGTTATTAATTATTAATTAGTTATGTGAGCCCAGTATCTCAGCGTACCTGTGGTGTCACACACGAACGACCACACCACATAGACCTGACATGGATCTCTCAAAAGAAGCTTTTTGCTGAAGATGGTGTCATTATGATAAATACTTCAGATTGATTTCCTGGTGCTCCCCTGCCTGAAAACGAAATATATGCAAAACGAAACAGTGATCAATTAATTTCAGAAAGCAAAGGAGAGGAGAGCAGCACTTGAGATCGAGGCCTCTCGTAGTGCGAGCAGCGGAGCACCTTGCCTGTGTCAGCGCAGTCGCCGGTCTCCTCGAGGGCCGCGTTGTCCATGGACTCGTCAGGCACAACTGGCCCTTGGGGAACACCATGTCGTGCCCTTTCTGTGAACTGACCACCAACACGTCTCGCTCGCTGTTGCTGACGCCTTCGTCGCACACCCATAAGTGATGCAGCCCACCACCATTCGCCCGCCAATGCGCGGGCCTCTTCCTCGCCGCAAGAAGGATCAACCGTGGAATCTTTAGCTAGCTAGCTAGATGCTGGTTTCGTTGAAAAAAGTATAGGAGACATGGTGCATGCTGGAGTAGCAGATGTAGGTTTGCTACCATGGATCTGGGGATCCGCGGGTCGCTGCTCACGGCCAAGAGCCCGAGCTCAGCTGTAAGCAGCTAGCCACACCGCGCGCCGGCAGGACCTCGCCGAACACCGGCATCACCACTGGCTGGAGGCCTCCCGTAGCCGTAGCCGTCGTGCCGTGCTGGTGTCGTACCTCCTATCCTGCGTCGGATCAACAGAAGAGAAAACACACTCAAGAGAAAGAAGGGGACATGGCCTCACGGACGAAGTCCACCTTGACAGAATTTGAGCGCCGCTCATGGGACGATCTTGCTAGCGTGCAGAAGGCCACCGCGATACAACGGCCGATCATCAGATGCCGGAGCATGCTCCATACATACAGGCCGAGCCGACAAAACGGCCGATGCAGCAGAACGGCCCAAACCACCACGCCGGTGGCATCGGCGTGCTTCGCTGCCCTCCACCACACTCCCAGTTGCCACCATGCCACCGACGATGGCGCGAAGCAGCACCTGGCGACGACCTTACTCGATGGAGTAGCCAGAACAGCGCAGCCGCCTCCTCCGTGGTGGCTGCCGGTGGCAACGGCGGTGCTCATGAGCAGCAGCGAGGGCGCCGAGGACCATTATGACCGGAGAAGGAGCAACCATAGAATCAACCAGCATCTCTGGCCCTCTCCCGGCGAGCTCGGCGGACACGTTGGCCATCTACACGACGCTGCTCTCCGGCCTGATCGTGCTGAAGCTCGCCGTAGCTGCCCTAAACGACGACGCAGCCGCCTACCACCGGTTCATTACGGCTAGATGAAGAAGAAACCATCGAGCAACAATGAAACCACACGCCATGACACAAGGAGAGGGACAGCCTATTTATAGCCCCGCAGCTCACAGGAAGCCTCCCGAAAACACAAGAAATTCAGCACCGATGGAAAACAGCGGCAAGCTCTGGAACGAACGACACGCAGGCAAAGAAATCTCAAGAGGACACGGGAAAAGCGCCACCGATTGGAAGAAACATGCAAACCCAACAGCGGCCAAACTGACAGCGACATCAACAACCAGAAGAAGCGATCGAGACGGCGCCGCGGTGGACTGAACGCAAGCACAGGAAGAAACGCTAAACATACACTAAATCTACCTTAATAAGTTGTATGGCAGTTCAAAAAATTTGAAACGGCAAACCAAAGTCACAGCGCATTCGTACCCAACCAGGTACCAAACAAATACACGTGCCCCATCCAAATTTACCCAAACATCATTTTCATCCAAGTGGCTGATTCTTGGAGCAAAAACCTTGCCTGGAATAGAGGCTTGGTTATTCAAGAATATGAATCTGAGAGAACCCCAACAGTACGAAACTGGTATGCAGCATCATCCACTTGAGAGGCAGGAGGTCATTATTCCAACAGTGTGTGCCACTAACTGTGGCAGCCAACGATGTGTACTGGCTGAAACCATCATTACCCATTACGGCCAGCACATACTAGAACTCAAGTTTGTCAGCATCAACTCCAGGAGCCGTCGTCAGTCTTCACTTATCTGCACCATCCGCTAACTGCACTTAACTGACCCATGCCGAGCTTCATCACTTCTTGAGGGTACTACTGACAGCAAGAAACTTACGAGGTTCCATGCATAAACAAAGAATGAAAGCTTCAACTTGAGCATGATACTCTGTCACCACTAACTACCTAGCAGTGCTCTGTAAGATGTACCCATGCGTCTGGTGTTTCCATATTGTCCAGGGGGGAAGCTGAAAAAGGGAAAATTGACACGTGTGATGCGAGTTGACTCGGTTGAGGAAAAGAAGGCCGCGCCCGGTAGCTAAGTGTATGTAGTATCGCGTGAAGGAAACATGTTCTGCCGGGGGGTTTTTAGACCGGAATTCGAGTTGGTGAGATTCACAGGTTAGCACACAGAATGAACAATCAAATAATGTTTTGTGGAAGCTTATGCCTTTGCCTCGACACGCTTTCATGTTAATATAGAGGCAAAGCCGTGTAGGCCAGGAATACAATGTTGGTAGGATTACATATTTGAGAATCAAGAAAGAGAGAGATCTAACCGAATCTTTATCAATCAGATTGGTGTACATGATCCTAACAAAATATTCGATACTTCTAAGACATATTACAAGCTTATAATCTTCAACAAAACACATTCTTGTACGAGCTACTAAATACTTCCTCACTCTTATTTACTCATACAGTTCAACAGTAGAATGACACCAGCATCAGATCGGCCTTATTTTGTTTAATTAGCACGCCAGTTCTTAACTTGTAGTTGTCTTACTGGTTATCATGCCCCAAGTAACAACAACAAACACATACACATTGTCATGTAGCTTGTCAAAGAGGCGGAAATAAGCACTCCTCCATGCTCTTTTGAACAGAAAAGCACAAAAGACAATCCAGAGTCCCGCCACAAAGCCAGCTGTCAGCCCAAAGTAGAAGAACACCACTGGATCATAACCATTTTCTCTTCTCTGCTGATCACCATGCTCTAAAGCATTATTGCCTGGGCAATTCTTTTTAAGAGGAGGCCAGATGGTATAGCTCCAGTAATGCTGTTGTTAGAAAGGGAAAGTTGTCCTAAACTGGTCAAGTGCCCAACCATATCTGGCAGCATTCCTGTCATATTGTTGTGGTTCGAAAGCAAGGAGAGGAATTTGTTGGACGAGCATTGTGGCAGTTTCTTTAAAAACTCTGTTATGTTCCCAAACGCGAGACTTCCATCAAGCCGTAGGAGCTCTAAATCACAGAGATTTTTCAAGTCCACCATCATTGTGGCTGAATTGCCATTATTGGCAAAGGATAGGAATTGGAGGGATGTCATACCTCCTAGGGCGTCAGGGAATGGACCATGGAGATAGGTTTCATCAAGGTCTAAATGTGTGATGCCTGTTATGTTCCAAAACCAACTCGTATCAATTCGATGGCGAAGATGGTTTCTGTTGAGATCAAGCCACTCAAGTCTTGTGAGGTTTAGGTGTTTTAGCGGCTGGTTTGCATTTGGAAGCGAACAGTTACTAAGAATGAGGTCCTTGAGAGTTGGGATTGTGTTGGCCACAGGGAACATGTCGGTGGTGCCGAGATTTATGCCACTCATGTCAAGATGTTCCAGGAAATGCAGATGAGTTAACCATGAGACATCTGCTGTGTGTATATTTTGCATATAACTGAGGTCAAGGTGTCGCATGTTTGAAAGATTGCCTAGCTGAGGCGGCAGTGTACCGGAAAAGAGCGTGCTGGAGAGATCGAGATACTCCAAATTTGAAAGGTTGGAAAGCCGAGCAGGAAGTCTACCAGAAAAGAGCGTGCTGGAGAGATCGAGATACTCCAAATTTGAAAGGTTGGAAAGCCGAGCAGGAAGTCTACCAGAAAAGAGCGTGCTGGAGAGATCGAGATGTCTCAAGTTGTGCAAAGAAGACAAGAAATCTGGGAATACACTGCTGCCATTTGGTCCAAGTAGGGACGTGAAGCTGAGATCCAGGTACTCGAGATGCTGGAGAGAAAGCAAGGAAGGACTTATCTGGCCGAGCAAGCTGCTGTAATCGATGTCAAGCTCGGTGACATGGCCGGTTTTGTTGCTGCAGGCGACGCCTGTCCAGCGGCAGCAGTCATGGCGCAGTTTTTGCCACGAGGCGAGGACGCCGTAGGTGTCGTTGATGCCCTGCTTCAAGGCCAACAACGCGTCCCTCTCGTGCGGCCAGCAGCTCTTCCGCGCATGGGCATGGGCGACGACGAAGAAGCCGCATGACACGGCTGCAGTCGCGAGGAGGAGCAAGGCGAGCTTGGCAATGGCGGTTGAGCGATGCATAGCGGAAGTGCGGTGCTGCTGCTACGGCGTAGGAAGTTTCATGGAAGGTTGAATGGACTTTTCCCAAGGTTGAGTCTTGGTTCAAATTAAATGGCATCACGTCTCTCTTGTGTGGACGTCGTCAGTTGCCTCGTCACGTCTTGCCGACGCCCAAGACTTTTCCCGGGAAGCATTGTGGACAGCTAGTTTTGAGTCAAATATGCATCTGTAGTCCCTGTACGGACTGGGATCAGGTGACATGCCATCAGGTAGTCACGCCGTAACATACGCGCATATATCTGCCGTTCAAATAAGATCCAAAGGCACTGGTTGATCCAAGTGAAAACAAGCCACCTACTCTTGTGCCGTTATGTATTTTCTGTATCCTTTGATGCGTATTTGAATACTATATATGCATGATTTTGGATGTGACCGTAGAATTCTGCAACACCACGGATTTAAAGGTAGCTTCCTACGTAGCCATCAGCATTTACTAGGACAGACTTGACTAGTTGATTGCTTACTATTGTCCTCTCTGTACAAAGACCATGAACGAAAAGGACGCTCAACCAAAAGAATGTATATCCTATCCTTGAAATGAATGGTCTTGCAAGGTTGCTTTAATATCACTACTCCCTCCGTCTAGATGTGTAAGTCATCTTACGAAAACCAAATAATCCCAAAACACTTAGACGCGGTGCATTAAATTCTACCTCGTTTCTTGTTTCTTGACATATCGACCAATAAGAGAAGTAAGGTGTACATGCTTTTAATGACTTGAGACTACCAAACACGACATGCAGTGGTTAGTTCATTGCATGCAATGCTATTAATTAGCAAATGAACATTAAGTTTTCTTGTTTTCCCCTCCTCCTTGGTCACGGTGCACAACCTGAAATGACTTACTCACCTAGACGGAGGGAGTAGTACTCCTTCATCTGTAAAGAAATATAAGGGCGCACAGAGTAGTTTTAAATCAATTAGTGCTAGTACCGATTGCAGATCCTCGTCCTGCATCCCATCAATTTCTTAACACCAGTATAATCAAAATTACAAGAAACTGAACTAATGACAGCATACACAATTATCACTATAGACTCAAGTCAAACAAGATATAAACCTTCGGTGGCAGTTGCACACTGTTGACAATGCTTGTTCTTGATTCAGACATCTGCATCGCGTCCCCGACATTGCGCTGGGTGTGCGATCCCACGGTCAAGTCGCGCGCGTGAAGGAGTTCTTTCTCCTTTCTATGGCGCGATTTGCTCTATTTCCATTCTACTTTCATCGATGGAGACCCGTTGATATAACCGGGTTGTCGAGTACAAAGATAAGTATAGCTGAGCATGCCCATTTCGTGGCCCATCTACTTGCAGGGCAGGTAAAAGGGCACCCGGTGAGCTACAGGAAATCTATCTGTCACCGGATTCTTCCACACGGAATGGAACAACGACTACTTGAAGATCGAGTCAAGCACATTCAGAAATTTTCAATGCATAAAGTCCATCTTAAGCAACACATTCTGACTGAATTTGTGATTCTTTCCCGCCAAAATCTGAATTTTAGTCAGTTAAAACGGGCAACTACAGAAGGCCTCTTAATTCGTTGGTCAAACTGCAGTAGTACTACCCGTGCAACCTGTAATACAATCTTGGCTCTATAATCCCAACACTAATCGGCCTAATATTCATGTGGTGTCTTCATAGGGGAGTTGTGCTAATAAAAGACAACCTCGCATGACGCAACTGGTCAGGAAGTAAGAAGTGTTGTTTTGTACTCATGACGAGACAATTAAATACCTTTTTTTCCAATGTAAGTTTGCGCGTTCTACGTGGTCAGCCATTCAAATAGCGTCAAATCTATATTCACCCACAAGTGTTGCCAATATTTTGATCATTGGCTGGACGGTATTTCAAATAGGTACAAAACGCTAATAAGGGTGGGAGTGTATGCTTTACTATGGTCGCTTTGACTATGTAGAAATGATGTTGTTTTTAATAACAAAAATTGAAACCTTAAAAATGCACAAATACAAAAATATATATACCGGAGACGTGCATAATTTTGGAACCGCGTTACTGCAAGTTTTTTATCTGTATGTTATGCATGGAGTGACTTGAGATGATGATGGTTGGATGTTTATCCAAAGGCTTAGAAGGTGATTCAAATGTAAAAAAAATCAGGAATTTAGAAATACAACAAAATATGTTATGCTTTTAACTTGCTAGCTAGTGACAGTATTGTGCTGCTTCAGATGTTAGAGTTACATAAACTGATGTTACCTTTGGCACCAATGTGTTCTTCACATGATTCTCGTCAATCATATGTAGAGTACACAAATTCTCCAAGATCTCAGCAGCTATTGTTCTGTATATGACCTTGTTCTTAGCATCAAGGATTTCAGTCACTTTGTCAACAATGGGATTGTATTCACTCATTATACACACAGAGATAGTTCCTGTCTTGGATAGTGATGCCAGTGTTTTCCCAGCCGTAACCCTAAGGTCTTCTTCTTTTCCTTCATCAAGGAAGATCTGCAGTTGCTTGTTGATCAGCTTCTCTTTTGTTTCCATGGCGAGGTTATCAGATGAATTATTCCCAGTCGTAACCGCAAGGTCTTCTTCATTCCCTTCATCAAGGAAGATCTGCAACTGCTTGTTGATCAAAATATCTTTTGTTCCCATGGCGAGTTTAGCAGATGAATCCGAAGTCAATTCTGTTAGTATCTCCATAGCTCGCATCTGCAGTTGTTGGCAAGCTATGTTGCCCTGATCCAGAATCATCTCCAAGTTGCTCACGGATTGCTTGCTACAGGATATTTCATGGGCCAGCCTTCTGCCACCAGTCCACTCGGGAGCACAAATGAGCTGGTACACCACTCTAAGCGCTCCATTTACTACATCTTGCCACGGCATTATGTTAACATCTTGGATTAGTGTGTCAGAGTAGATAGGTGACATGATCTTGGCGATTAGAGCGGGCGTGCTGCATATGTCCCTGCAGTTGTGTTGGTTAGACGCCAGCCTCTCAAGAATTTTCACGCATTGCAGAATCAACTCATTCCAATGATATCCTTGGATGTCCCATCCACCTTGCTGATCCAATGTACTACTTTGAGGTGATTGATTACTGGATCCTTGTTGGTCGTTGTTCCAATATAGCTGTTGGGTGTTACCAAGTAGGGAAGATATGCACCGTATTGCCCCAGGGAACTTGGTTAGATCAATGTCACCGGCAAGATGTGCTAGTATCCTAGCAGCGAGCTCCTTAATCTCTCTATCGCTGCTACTGTAGCTTAGTGTATCCATCAGCTTTTGAACCTTTTGGCTCGAGGGGAGTATAATTGGTCTTACATCAACACCGTTCTTGATAAACACATCCAGCATCCTTGATCCAGAAAGGTAACCTTGCAACGATTCAGAGCCTAGCATATCGACCGCGTACTTGACCAATCTCCTATCATTGATGGATTTAGGGTCCCGCCAACATTTCGACCAGGTGTCCTTCAAGTACATTCTAACTGATTCAAAACCCCAAATCTTTGGGAACGCGCATACTCGACGGAGTGAAGTGACAAAGGGTGAATCCATGTGAGCCATAAAGAGTGGAGTACACCTTGGCAGAGAATTAGAGAATAGAACAAGTCCAATGCTGGCATCAGGTTTGCTTTGCTGATGTCGTCGTCCATGTTGCCATAATCACGTTGGATTACGCGCCACATGGAGATCCCAGCACAGATGGAAGGCGCATATAGGCGACAACAAATATAGGATTGGCAATAACAGAATTTTGAGATGAATATTTCTTTTCACATAAGAGAAAGCTTCATCGATAAGAGGCTCCCCTTGCTCAATTAAATTGAGCATCGCCCCTTCTTCCCAGTAGTTGAAGATCCTGTGAAAACGCGGCATAGCAAATAATTAGTCAGTTTCGTAGGCGACGAAGTAGCATGCTGACAGTGCGTGCTAGCGGTATGTGCCCGTGCAACTGTGTGCAACAAACGACGCTTGCGTCTTCCCCTTGGACATCCCGGGCGGGTGCTGGTGTCCGACGTATTCCCCACCGGTGGCGAGCAGCCGAGCGTACGGCGAGAGGAGGTGTGCTAGCTAGGGCTAGGTCAAGGCTTCTCCGTATGGGCTCTCCCCAAGTCCCCCCATCGACCTCTATCTCTATCTCAATGTATAGTTTTACCTAAAATACTCCCGGGAGCGTGCCCTCCTGTGCGTGAAAATATTTTGTGAAATGCCAACAAAAATTCCAACAAAAATCCTATGTGTTCTTTTTCACATCCAAATGCTACATGCGAATTTGTAGGCAAAAAATAAAATAAAAACGAGATGTTACCCTAAAATGTCACCATAAATCTTGTTTTTTCACTGGCTAAACACCACTGCTCCGTTTCGCATGAAAATTTTCAAGGATGCTTGCGACACTGATACGAACATCTACAAAAAAAAGCAGAATTTTTTGAAAACATTTGCTATATATTTTTTGTTTACTATTCATGCGGGAGCGCGTGCTCCCGGGAGCCAAAATGCCATTCTCGTTGAGAGCCCAAAAGCTTCCGTGCAGGAGCAGCCCTTAATAGACACCATATGGTGGCCCCCATCTTTACCGTTAAACTTTTAGCAAACGATGTACTCCCTCCATCCGAAATTTTTTGTCCCAAAATTGTTTCTCAAATGGATGTATATAGCACTAACTTGATGTTAGATACATTCATTTGACGGACAAACTTTTCCGGACGGAGGAAGTATCCGTTATTGCGGGCGACTCGATTTGGTGGCGATGGTGGCAAACGGTTGGGTTTCAAAAGCTTTTAAAATATTAGGACATATTTAATGCATAATTGACCAAACGGTTGGGTTTCAAAAGCTTTTATCCACCTCTCATGATAAAGACAAATTTCTGCCGATTCAGCTAGAAGTGGGTCAAATTTGAACTGCGGCTGCCTCATAGTTTGCTCTTAATTTTTTCAAAAATCATTTATAGGTACATAAGTATCTATTTACTCAGAGAAACACAAAAAAATTCCAAGATTCAACCACTAGCTAGAAATGTTCAAGCCCGCCGTTTTGACCGCATTTTGAAACGGGCATAAAAAATTCAAAAAAAATCAAAAAATTGGAAAACCTTCGCATTGTGTCATTATATGTGACCAAGTTTCCAGGAAAAATAATAAACTTGTAATACAGTAATTATTTTAAAAAAGTGTTCTCAGAAATGAGCTATCATGTGTGAAGATTCATGGCTTTCAAGCCAAATGATCAATCTTATGGCGACATTCATGGCATAGTTTGTTCAAATGATCTCATATTGCGCACAGGGGTGCATCTTGGAATTCCAAACGATGTTTCCTAAGGAATTTTTCATTTTCTTTTCACGGAAAATACATTTTACATTTTCCGAGTGCCCGAAATGAGTTTTTTTTGTGAAGGACCTACCATATATTTGTTGAAAAATTGGACCTAATCAATTTTATAAAATACTAGGCCATATTTAATGCACAATTGACAAAATGGTTGGGTGTCAAAATTTTTGATCCACCTCTGGTGAAAAAGACAAATTTCCGCCGATTCAGTTGGAAGCGGGTCAAATTTGAACTGCAGGTGCCTCATAGTTTGCTCTTTATTTTTTCCAAAAATCATTTCTAGGTAAATAAGTATCTATTTAATCATAAATACATGGTTTGATGGCGAGACATCGAGGTTTGGACGGTGGCCGAGGGCCCCAACTCTAGAGCGCATAAGCTCGCATGCCCGCCGCGTGGTCTCCGCGTGACCCTGGCGTTGCCATGCGTTCTGGGCGGCCTAGGCATGTCTAGTGGGTTGGGCACTCCCCAGGTAGGTGCTAGGAAGAAAATTATAACATAAGATTCTCATGAGGAGATCGAACTATGCTCAAACATGAATTAGCAGCCAAGTGTTTGATTAGCGGTACGGGAAATGCACATGGCCAATGGGCATGAGTTTTGGCTGAGGATGATCATATACTAAGAAGAATGTCTTCACAAATTTTTAGGGAAATCAAGAATATATAAACAACACTTCCTTCACAAAGTGCTGCTCTAAACAGAATAGGAAAATGAATATTGTTAAGTTATTTTTGAACTAGGCAAGGAAGGTTTTTGACATATTTGATGAAGATATGATCCAAACAATTTATGAGAATTTTTTGGGAATTTTTGGAATAACAGAAATATAGGTTGCTTCACAACCTAGGGCAAAAATTGACACATGGACATGACACATAGGCAAAACTGATGAGATGGTGCCTAGTCATCACAACCCACCACAATCTACAAGGCTATGACCATCTATATTGGTCGCTAACAACTAGAAATAAGGCAGTGGACCAGCACTGTTTGCTTTATGACCATTTCGTGTAAGGAAATTACGACCTTTCTGATCAAACTGGTCGCAATGGTTTAGGGTTTGGAGCCCCCCAAACAGCTTTTGACCAACTGGTCTCAAATGGTCATAGATCTATGACCAATTCTTCCAGGGTCACTGATAGAAGGTCACTAATTGACATATTTCTTGTAGTGCAGGACCGGATGGTTTTCTGGCGGAGTTTTATAAGAAGTGCTAGCACATCATTAAGGGGGGCTTGCTCCCGATGTTCCAGGATCTATTCTTAGGACAGTTGCAGATGTTTCACTTGAACTTCGGAAGGATTACTTTGGTTCCTAAGAAAATAGAGGTCGTGTGGATTGAGCAATTCAGGCCGATCTGTCTTCTTAATGTCAGCTTTAAAATAATCACCAAAGTTGGGACTAATAGGCTTGCGCAGATTGTGCATTCAGTGGTGCAGCCGTCTCAAACTGCTTTCCTGCCGGACAAAAACATCCTAGAAGGGGTTGTGGTCCTACATGAAATGCTCCATGAAATCAACAAAAAAAAATAGATGGGGTGGTTTTCAAAGTGGATTTTGAGAAAGCGTATGATAAGGTAAAATGGCCATTTGTTTAGCAGACCTTGCGTATGAAAGGATTCGATCAGTCCTGGAGGGACCAGGTAGACTCTTTCACGCAAAAAGGGAGTATTGGAATCAAAGTGAATGATGATATAGGTCATTACTTCCAGACACACAAGGGCCTGAGACAAGGAGATCCAATGTCACCGATTCTGTTCAACATAGTGGTCGACATGTTGGCAATCCTAATTGGAAGGGCTAAGGATGATGGCCAGGTAGGTGGCCTTATTCTGCATTTAGTTGACGGAGGAGTGTCTATCCTACAGTACGCTGATGATACAATCATCTTCATGGAGCATGATTTGGCTAAAGCAAGAAACATGAAGCTTGTGTTGTGCTTCTTCGAACAATTGTCGGGGTTCAAGATTAACTTCCATAAAAGTGAATTGTTCTGCTTTGGAAGAGCTAAAGAAGAACAAGAAGCTTACAAGGAATTGTTTGGGTGCGAATTGGGGTCTTTACCCTTCACGTATTTGGGTATACCAATACACCATCGCAAGCTTTCCAACAAAGAGTGGAAGTGCATTGAAGATTGATTTGAAAAAAACTAAGCTGCCAGAAGGGCAAGCTTATGTCATACGAAGGCCGACTAATTCTGATTAATTAGGTTCTCAAGTATGCCTATGTTTCTCTTGTCCTTTTTGGAAGTACCAGTTGGAGTACGAAAAAGGCTAGATTTTTATCGATCACGCTTCTTCTGGCAGAGCGATGAATTAAAACAAAAATACAGACTCGCTAAATGAGATATCATTTGTAGGCCGAAAGATCAAGGGGGTCTCGGCATTGAAAATTTAGAGGTGAAGAACAGATGTCTTCTCAGCAAGTGGCTATGTAAGTTATCTATATATATGGAGATGGATGCCACATGGGCCCAGATTCTGCGTAATAAGTACCTTCAATCCAAAACCTTGTCCCAGGTGACGGTAAGGCCGACTGATTCGCCCTTTTCGAAAGGACTGATGAGAGTGAAATCAGTCTTTTTTAACAGGACAAAATTTATAGTTGGATCTGGTACTTCCACAAGATTCTGGGAGGATACATGGCTATGGGAGACGCCCCTTGAACTCCAATATCCTTCTCTCTATAATATTGTTCAACGAAGAGATGCTTACGTTGCAACAGTATTACAGTCCAATCCTCTGAATATTCAATTCAGGAGGACGTTAGCGGGAAACCGTTGGGAAGCTTGGCTCCATCTTGTGAGAAGATTGAGCGATGTCCACCTTTCTCAACAACCCGATCAGTTGCGCTGGAAACTAAACTCCTAGATAATATTATGGCTAATTATTGTCAATGACACATCGAAAGATCCACTAGTAAAAAAGTGCATGAGATTGAAGAGATTAATGTTTTGAGTGGAAAGATGGATGAACTTATGAAATTAGTTGCTAATAAGAGTGCTTCTTTTGATCCTAATGATATGCCTTTGTCCACTTTGATTGAGAATAATAATGAATCTATTAATGTGAATTTTGTTGGTAGGAACAATTTTGGTAATAACGCGTATAGAGGTAATTTTAATCCTAGGTCGTTTCCTAGTAATTCCTCCAATAATTATGGTAATTCGTACAACAACTCTTATGGAAATTTTAATGAGATGCCCTCTGATTGTGAGAATAGTGTTAAAGAATTTATGAGTTCATAAAAGAATTTTAATGCTTTGTTTGAAGAAAAATTTCTCAAGATCGATGATTTGGCTAGGAACGCGGATCAAATTTCTCTTGATGTTGATTCTTTGAAACTTAGATCTATCCCACCTAAGCATGATATCAATGAGTCTCTCAAATCCATGAGAATTTCCATTGATGAGTGCAAAGAAAGAACCGCTAAGATGCGTACAAAAAAAGATCGGTTTATAGAAGCATATTCTTCTAGTTTTCATGAAAATAATGATGAAGATCTAAAAGTGATTGATGTGACTCCTATTGAATCTTTGTTTTCCAATATAAATTTTGATAAATCTGGGACTAGAGATGAGTCAACTTCAGTTAAAAGGTGTCCCAATGATTCGGAGTTTTTAGATCTAGATGCAAAAATTGATAAAAGTGGGATTGGAGAGGTCAAGACTTTCAGTAGCAATGAACCCACTATTTTTTATTTAAAGGAATTTAATTCTGATAATTGTTCTTTAATAGATTGTATTTCCTTCTGGCCATCCGTGTTGAATTCTCCTCATGCTAATAATCAAAACAAAGCTTTTACTAAACATATCGTTGATGTTATGATGTCTTTTGAAGAAAAGCTTGAATTGCAAGTTTCTATCCCAAGAAAACTCTATGATGAGTGGGAACCTACTATTAAGATTAAGATTAAAGATTATGAGTGCCATGCTTTGTGTGATTTGGGTGCTAGCATTTCCACGATTCCAAAAACTTTGTGTGATGTGTTAGGTTTCCATGAATTTGATGATTGTTCTTTAAATATGCATCTTGCGGATTCCACTATTAAGAAACCTATGGGAAGGATTAATGTCCTCTTATTGTTGCAAATAGGAATTATATGCCCGTAGAATTCATTTTCTTGATATAGATTGCAACCCTACATGTCCTATTATTTTTGGTAGACCTTTCCTTAGAAAGATTGGTGCAATTATTGACATGAAAGAAGGAAACATTTGATTCCAATTTCTGATACGGAAAGGCATAGAACACTTTCCAAGAAATAAAATTAAATTGCCATATGAATCTATTATGAGAGCCACTTATGGGTTGCATACCAAAGATGACAATACCTAGATCTATTTGTGTTTTATGCCTAGCTAACGGCGTTAAACGATAGCGCTTGTTGGGAGGCAACCCAATTTTATTTTTGTTATTTTATTTTTGTTCCTGTTTAGTAATAAATAATTCATATAGCCTCTGGTTAGATGTGGTTTTATGTTTTAATGAGTGTTTGTGCCATGTTAAACCCTTAGGATAGCTTATGGTCATAGTTGTGTTGATCCTGCTGAAAAATAGAAACTTTTGCGCCCAGTAAATATTTTTCAGAATTTTATTGAAATGTGCTTTCGATCTGATTCTTTCTCCTTTGGATTGGTGCGCAAATTTCTCAGGTTGTCCTAATTTTTCAGAATTTTTGGAGTTACAGAAGTATTCGAGATTTACAGATTGCTACAGACTGTTCTGTTTTTGACAGATTCTGTTTTCTATGTGTTGTTTGCTTATTTTGATGAATCTATCGGTAGTAACGGGGGGTGTGAACCATGGAAAGGTTGGAATAAAGTAGATATTACACTAATATAAATAAAGAATGAGTTTGCAACAATACCTTAAAGTGGTGATTTATTTTCTTATACTAATGGAGCTTATGAGATTTTCTGTTGAGTTTTGTGCTGTGAAGTTTTCAAGTTTTTGATAAGGATTTGATGGACTATGGAATAAAGAGTGGCAAGAGCCTAAGCTTGGGGATGTCCAAGGCACCCCAAGGTAATATTAAAGGACAACCAAAAGCCTAAGCTTGGGATGCCCCGGAAGGCATCCCCTCTTTCGTCTTTGTCTATCGGTAACTTCACTTGAGATTATATTTTTATTCACCACATCATATGTGTTTTGCATGGAGCATCTTGTATGATTTGAGTCTTTTACTTTTAGTTTACCACAATCATCCTTGCTGTACACACCTTTTGGGAGAGACACACATGAATCGTGATTTATTAGAATACTCTAGGTGCTTCACTTATATCTTTTAAGCTAGGCAATATTGCTCTAGTACTTCATTTATATCTTTTTAGAGCATGGTGGTGGCTTTATTTTATAGAAATTGATGAACTCTCATGCTTCACTTATATTATTTTGATAGTCTTTTAGAATAGCATGTTAATTTTCTTTGGTTATAAATTTAGTGCTAATATGATAGGCATCCAAGAGGGATATAATAAAAACTTTCATATAAAGTGCATTGAATACTATGAGAAGTTTGATTCTTCATTATTGTTTTAAGATATGAAGATGGTGATATTAGATTCATGCTAGTGAGTAGTTGTGAATTTGAGAGATACTTCTGTTAAAGTTTGTGATTCCCGTAGTGCTACATCTTGAGCTTGTGTTGGTTTTCCTTGAAGAGGAAAGGGTGATGCAGCAATAGTAGCGTAAGTATTTCCCTCAGTTTTTGAGAACCAAGGTATAAATCCAGTAGAAGGCTCCTCAAAAGTACCACGCACCTACACAAACAAACAAGAACTCGGAACCAACGCAATAAAGGGGTTGTCAATCCCTTCAAGCCCACTTGCGAAAGTGAGATCTGATAGAGATAATATGATAAAATAAATATATTTTTGGTATTTTATGATATAGATTGGAAAAGTAAAGATGCAAATAAAAGTATATTGAAAGCTTTATATGATAAGAGATAGACCCGGGGGCCATAGATTTCACTAGTGGCTTCTCTCAAGATAGCATAAGTATTACGGTGGGTGAACAAATTACTGTCGAGCAATTGATAGAAAAGCGAATAATTATGAGATTATCTAGGCATGATCATGTATATAGGCATCATGTCCGTGAAAAGTAGACGGACTCCTGCCTGCATCTACTACTATTACTCCACACATCGACCGCTATCCAGCATGCATCTAGAGTATTAAGTTCATAAAAAACAGAGTAACACTTTAAGAAAGATGACATGATGTAGAGGGATAAACTCATGCAATATGATATAAACCCCATCTTTTTATCCTCGATGGCAACAATACAATACGTGCCTTGCTACTCCTGCTGTCACTGGGAAAGGACACTGCAAGATTGAACCCAAAGCTAAGCACTTCTCCCATTGCAAGAAAGATCAATCTAGTAGGCCAAACCAAACTGATATTTCGAAGAGACTTGCAAAGATAACTTAATCACACATAAAAGAATTCAGAGGACATTCAAATATTTCTCATAGATAAACTTGATCATAAACCCACAATTCATCGGATCTCGACAAACACACCGCAAAAAGAGTTACATCAAATGGATCTCCAAGAAGATCAAGGAGAACTTTGTATTGAGATTCAAAGAGAGAGAAGAAGCCATCTAGCTAATAACTATGGACCCGAAGGTCTGTGGTAAACTACTCAAAACTCATCGGAAGGGCCTTGGAGATGCCTCCGTGGTGGATTCCCCCTCCGGCGGAGCGCCGGCGAAGGCTGCAAGATGGGATCTCGCGGATACAGAAGGTTGCGGCGGTGGAAATAGTTTTTCGTTGTCGCTTCTGATGTTTTCGGGGTACATGGGTATATGTAGGAGGAAGAAGTAGGTCGGTGGATGCTCGAGGGGCCCATGAGGGTGGGGGCGCGCCCACCCCCAGGGGGCGCGCCGGGCACCCTCGTGGCCTCCTCGGTTGTTGCTTGACGTCCACTCCAAGTCTCCAGGTTTGCATTTGTTCCAAAAAGATCGCTCCCGAAGGTTTCATCCCGTTTGGACTTCGTTTGATATTCATTTTCTTTGAAACACTGAAATAGGCAAAAAAAACAGCAATTTGGGCTAGGCCTCCGGTTAGTAGGTTAGTCTCAAAAATGGTATAAAAGTGTAAAGTAAAGCCCATAAACATCCAAAACGGGTAATATAATAGCATGGAACAATAAAAAAAAATAGATACGTTGGAGGCGTATCACGTAGCATGCACGTATGGTGAACCGTCATATTATGCGTTGGCTTTTCCCTTGAAGAGGAAAGGGTGATGCAGCAAAGTAGAGATAAGTATTTCCCTTAGTGAGAACCAAGGTATCAATGCAGTAGGAGGTACACACAAGTCTCCAATCTATGTACCTGCACAAACAATCAAACACTTGCACCCAACGCGATAAAGGGGTTGTCAATCCCTCTATGGTCACTTGCAAGGATGATATCTGATAGATATAAATATAAAAGATTACTAAACGGTAAAATAAAGTAACACAAATAAATTGCATAGGTTTCACTAGACCCGGGGGCCATAGGTTTCACTAGGGGTTTCTCTCTTGAAAGAAAACATACGATGGGTGAACAAGTCATTTCGAGCAATTTATACAAAAGCTCAAAGTTATGACGATATCCAAGGCAATGATCATAAATATAGGCATCATGTCCGTGACAACTAGACCGACTCCTGTCTGTATCTATTATTATTACTCCACACATCGACCGCTATCCAGCATGCATCTAGAGTATTAAGTTTATAAAAACGAAATAAAGCTTTAAGCAAGATGACATGATGTAGAGAGATAAACTCAAGCAATATGATGAAAACCCCATCCTTTTATCCTCGATGGTAATAATACAATATGTGCCTCACTACCCCCTACTTTGTCATTGAGTGAGGACACCGCAAGATTAAACCCAAAACTAAGCGCCTCTCCCATTGCAAAAAGAACCAATCTATTTGGCCAAACCAAACCGATAGTTCGAAGAGAAATACAAAGATATCAAATCATGCATATAAGAATACAGAAAAGACTTAAATAATATTCATAAATAATCTGATCATAAATCCACAATTCACCAGATCTCGACAAACACACCGCATTTATCAAATTAACCCTTTTAAAAATGCTTGTTCAACATTTTTTAAATGCTTAATTAACATTTTTATATACATGATCAAGAAATTTCATCATTTTTTAATACAAGGTCAACAATTTTTTTTAACAATTAAGATTTTTCAAATGCTTTGTCTAATATTTTCTAAATACTTGTTCACATTTTTTTCAAATGATTTTATTAATATTTTCAAATAAATGATCAAACTATTTTATATTTTTTAATACATGATCAACATTTTTTGTATACACATTGAATATTTTTCAATTGCCTGATTAATATTTTTCAAAATACTTGGTAAAGTCTACTTTTGTAATTTATATGTTTAGAATATTTAAAAATGCAAAAAAAAGTAAAAATGAAATAAAAAACGAAATGAAAACGTGAAGAAAACAGAAAAAAATGAAGCAGTGTACTACCGTGAACTGCAGAGGCCCATGAAGCCTCGACTCGGTGAACGCGAGATATAGACTGGCCCAACTAGCTCATGATGGTAGAAGTCCTAGAACCTTCCTCGACTTTGTTTTTCGTTTTCTGCCCCTTTTTTGTGTTTCCTTCATTTTATTTCTTTCCTTTATTTTTCAGTTTTCTTCCTTTTGTATTTTCATTTTTTTCTTTCTTTCATGTTCTTTTATCTTTTCCTTATATTTTTATTTTTGCTTTCCTTTTCTCCTTTCTTGCTTAATCTATTTTTTTTATTTTTGAAAACACCTTGTCAAATTCGTGAACGTTGTTTTAAATCATGAATATGTTTTAAATTCGTGAACTTTTCTTTGAAATCTTTGAAATCTTTGAATTTTTTTTAAGTTCTAAATATTTTCAGAATCAATAGAATTTTTTGAATCGACAAACACTTTTTTAATTTGAGTAACAATGTTTGAAATTCATGAATATTTGTATGATTATTTTTTAAATGCATGAACAATTTTTGAATCAACAAACTTTTTCAAAGTCGATGAACTTTGTGTTCACGTTTGAATTTTGTGAACATTTAGAAAACATTATGGTCAATTAAAAGTCCGTGAACATTTGTTCAAATTCACGAACAAATTTTGAGTAAGAACCTTTTTTTCAAAATCATGAACTTTACTTGTTTCCAGAACATTTGTCCCAGATTGTGAACATTTTATGAATATGCGAAAGTGTTTTCTAAAACCACAGACATATTATTTATTCATGAACATTTAATGATTTCAACTTTTTTGAATGCTCGAATTATTTCAAGAAGAAAAACACAAAGAGGAAAAAAATGAATAAAAATGTAATGAAAAAAATGAATTGGCAAAATAGGCGGTGTCTCGCCCCGCACATGGGCGAACGCAAAATGGTGCATGGGAGAGCGAGGGGTGTGTGGTGCGCCTCTTTCCAATGTGTAGAACGCCAAAAGGATCTCCCACATAAAATGTTCCAAATTTTGAATTCGGGGGTGCTGCGCATAATAACTAAACTTGGATGGGATTGCAAGCCTCCTTATCTTCCATACCTTCCCTTCTTCTCAGAGTCACTATGAGATGGGCCCTAAAAGTCTTGCTTGCATAGTGCAGCTCGATTTCGCCATGTAGCAAGATCTTCGATTTGAAGGTTAATTTTGGCAAACTTTGCTATTGCTGTCCAATTAGTTACTGCATCTACAACTGTTCCACTGTTTCTGAATTTCTGTGATAAATGCTTCTGAATTCCAATGATAAGTGCTACTGAAAATTTTCAGTTCTTGTTTCTTTAATACGCATATTCATGCATAATTTCTTCGGTTATTTATTGTTGAGTAGTAGTTGTTTCTCTGAAGTGGAGCAGTGCTGGAAGACAGAGGCAGGAGGTGGAGCGGCTTCATCTTGCACGGAGCATCGGTGGAGCTGTCAAGTCATGCCCGGCCGACAGGTGTGACGCTTAGTCATGCCTGGTTGGCAGGTGCTACGTACGACGGATCTTCCAGAGCCTTCGCGTCTGGACGGATGAGTGCAGGGCGGTGGCGCCGTTGGGCGTCGTGGTGGCGCCGACGGATGTCCGGACTGGCAAGGAAGATGCGGATCTCTCTCCTGAAGATGGGTCAGTGGTCCGATGACAATGGCAGCTTCTAAAACATATGCATGTGGTGCCCGTTTTAGGTAGGCTGCGCTGGCTGTTGGTCCCGATATGTTATGTGGATGGATCGGCGACGGCACCGGTTTTAGATATGAGGAGTGAGAGTGCTCCACATTATCGAGTTTGTAGGTGTAAGTGGTGGCTTCGGGTGGATTGATGTATATTCTTGTCAGACATTTATGAAATAATCAATAAAGATAGCTGCATGCATCGATTGATGCAGAGGCTGGGGGTTTAACCTCCTTTTCTAAAAAAAAACTGTTTTTTCTGAAAATCTGTAATGTGGGGAGTGGTTAATGCATAGATGCCACTGCCTGTGCTGAAAACTGCAATTGTGGGCGTCTCTGTGCTAAAAACTGAAGAGTTGCTGGAAAATACTGCATGTATTTGGTTGCTCGAAACAGAGCAGCTCCTCTCCTCTGTGTTTCCTTGACCTCTGCAAGGGACAACAGAGCAAGCAACGTCGGTTTGTACAATTTTCGCTGTGGAATTCCAACACCAACATTTCCAATAAGACACACTCCTAGTCTAGCGTCAAACAACAGAGCAGGACAACATTTAATCAGGTTAGCAGATGTTGTATTCATAAGAATCTCATCTTCTGTATTATGGCATTCCATTCTGATTTTTCTAGTTCTTCTTTCTTGCCGCAATCTTAATATTCTTCCAGTCCATGAAGATCTATTATTGTCAGAAGATGAACCGGGTAACAAGGAGCACCTTTTCAAAGAAGCACTATACTCGAGCTGTTTCAGTATATGATATACAATGTATACATCATCACTAATACAGTACTCCCTCCGTAAACTAATATAAGAGCATTTAGATCACTATTTTAGTTATCTAAATGCTCTTATATTAATTTACAGAGGGAGTAGTAGATAGTAATACTACACATTTCAATTAGAGTAAGTTTGAAAAGGCTAGTTTAATTAGGCAACCTCTTTTCTGTATGCTTGGTTGACTTGTACATTTGCAGAGGCGACTGCGACCTACTGCAGATTAGATGCGTACAAGGAAGACATGCACCAACCCCCTTCCTCAACAACGTTTACACAACAAGAGTCTGAATGACTTCAACCTCTGCGAATTTTCTTGATGTTTAATTCATTGATATCAACAAAGATCACTACACACTGAAGGCAGATGCTGCTTTACTGTTTCTTCTTGTGCTGGATGTGCTGTTGCAACTAATTACATTTCTTCCTGTGTAGACAATCTTCATTGTTAGTATCATGCAGCCTTAGAACTGCGACGCACATTGACAATGAGAAGCACAGAGGTTGCCACATGAAAATTCTTAAACATTTCTCCAGAAAAGTACATAAGTGGTAGTAGTTGTATTTCAGTAACCAAGCAGAAGAGGATAGTTGAAGGAGCATATACATATATGTATAAAACACATAGAGAATATGAAGCAGTTTATCTGACTTTGTGTGGCACGGAACTGAGCATCTCAGTCACTAGATTCTTTCATACAGTAACAGTGATTACTTGAAGACTGATCAAGTAGTATACATTGACAGAATTTCAGCCCATAAAGACAAAGCTACGGCCATAGTCTGCTAAGAGAAGAGAAAAAAAACAAGTATAATCTATGAGTGGCTGGAAATTCAGTCCTAACCGTTGCAGCTTGCATAGCAGATCAACAATGTTAATAACACTTGTGGAGGAACTAAGGCAAGGTTTCCATGCCAACTGATACAAGCGCTTCTGAGTTTTGACATCCAATCTACTCCCTCCGTCCCATAATGTAAGACGTTTTTTGACACTACACTAGAGTCAAAAAAGTCTTACATTATGGGACGGAGGGAGTAGGTAGGTATGTTGCACTCAACAAATTCATCAATCCTGGAACGCCACACATAAATAATCCCATGAGGCTGGCATCTCAATCAAAGATCAATGTGAGCTAATGTGAATTTCAAGCTCACCGCCAAGTCTTACCTCTCGAATTACTTTAGCCTTAACCAAATCCTGGTAAGCGCCTCCTCTTGAAAAGGCTCCCTCTAAATGGGGGCAGCCCATGATCCATAGGTCCTCGAGGGCAGGGAGCTGCTGCAGCAGTCCCTCCGGTAGTGTCTCTACCCTTGGGCACCACACCATCTTCAACATCCTGAGTGCAGTGACATTCCATCTGGAAATGCCACCAGCGCGTTACACCCACTCAGAGTGAGCTCTCTCAATTTTTTCACATTCCCAAGAATTGTTGGCATGGACACCAGCTTGGGACAAGAACGGATGCGCAATATTTCAAGAGATGCAGGCAACTTTGGTACCTCCACCAAATTCTTGCAGTCAATAATGTCAAGATACTGGAGTTGAGGAAGCAAGACATTTTCGTCATCGGATATTCTTGATGGAAGTGAACCAGTTAAGTTGGAACAACTAATCAAGTGTAGATCTCCAAGATGATTCAAATTTCCAAGTTCTACCACTGGCCATTGTACTATATCATTGCTGCCTCTAATCCAGATTGTTTTAACAAAACCAAAATGGTTCCATATATTGAGCTGTCTTTGAGATTGTTCAGATGAGAAAAGACATTTGCAATCTACTATATCCAAGTTCTTAATAAATCTGGAAGGTACTCTTTTCAGCTTCTCTTCAAAGCGCTCTACAGTGTCCTTCAAACCTTTGAGTTTCAGTGTCACATATGAGTCACCAAGCCTCGAGAAATGAAGTTCGTTGGGCTTCCAACCAACTGTAGGTTCCACTGAAATGACGCCCTTGCACTCAAGATTAGATTGCATGGACAGATTAATTAAATGGTACACGGGAATGGCGATTGCCCACTTTATCAGCAGATCTTCAAGCAGAGGGAGCATCTTGGGCATGCTTCGTAGCATTGGGCATTCAATAATTTCTAGCTTCTTGAGCTGAGGGAGTGATACAACCGCTGCTTGTCCAGGCACCTCTATGTGCCATCTCTCTAGCTTAGGCATGTTGGAAAGCTTCATATATTCCAATTTAGGAAAGAAGGGTGGTAGAGAAGTACATGATTGCCCACTGTCTGTATCATCATCACCAACACATATACGTGTCAAATTATGAAAACCTTTCAAACTCAAGTACCTGAGGGAGGGACATTTATATAATGGGGGGAGATCCTTGCAGTTCTTGCAGCTACTCAGATAAAGTTCACTAAGATGTTCCAACAGTACAGAGTTGTGCATCCATGATGACAATTTTGCACCTCTATAATTAGATAACATTAAAGCTTCAATTCTTTCATGAGGACAAAGGGCCTCTAATATTCCTTCTGCATTGGCATCTACCTCATACCCATCTTGTGTGCTATAAAAAGGTCCATTTTCCCAATCAAGTGACAATCGGTTCACATTATGCTTAGCGGACATATTGCTTTGTTTTGCATTTTCTGCACTATGCACTTTTCTCAACTTAGTCAAAGAAAGAGCACCACTAAGATTCAAATCTTTCAGTTGATCAATTCCACAACCAACATCACTATCACAGACATAATTTGTCAATGTCTGTAGAGAATTCAGCTGACCAATACCTTGTGGCATGCGCTCCAAACGATGACACCCAAGGAGGAAGATGTGCCGAAGATTGATCATATATCTCATGCCTTCTGGTAATTTCATGAGTTTTGTACATTGAATGAGCTTCAGTGTTTGCAAGTTATATAACATTGTAGTGGCTTCAGGAAGTGAAGATATAGCTGAACAAGAACAATCTAGATAGCGAAGATGCTTCAAGTTTGTCATTTGTGTTATGATTGAGTATGTCTTCAATGCTCGCAATGACATGAATTTTGACTTGGCCACACTCAGAGAAGTCCCATACCGAGTCTCAAACCACCACTCACTTTGGACTAATATCGTGCGGGGCCGAGGAGCTAAAATTTCCTTCATGATTGCAATGGTATTATTACTGACATGGTCAAGTGACAAATGCCGAACCCCATGCTGCAATGAACTAAAATATGTGGATCCTTGCAAAATTTCTTCACATAGTGAAGACTCTTGTATACTGGAGCAATCATTTCCGATTACGGAGTCAGCAAGATCATGCATGAGATCATGCATCTTGCACGTAATTGGTCGGTGGATGAACTTGTCTCCAAATCCGGAGAGTAGATGCTCTGGAATCTCCACATCTAATTGAAGAAAACATCTCCATACTAACACATCAAAGATTTGTTGGCCTCTTGTTTCTGATGCAATAAATTCATTTGCCATCCATAGCTGGATTAACATATTTTTGTCCATTGGGTTATCCTTGGGGAAAAGAGCACAAAAGGAAAAGCATATTTTTGCTTCGGATGACAAGTGATCATAACTTAGCTGTAGTGCAGGTACAATAGCAGTAGATGTGAGGATGTCGTATTTCCAGACATCACTATCCAGAACAGAAAACCACTGATTGTGATGCTTTGAACGAAGTAAAGCTGCTATGGTCTTGATAGCAAGAGGCAACCCCTTACACTTGTGGGCAATGTTTTTTGCAACTGAAATCAATTCCTCTTGCTTTTCCGCTTCCCTTCCAAACACGTTTCTCTGAAAAAGCTCCCATGACTGATCCTCATTGAGAAGGGATATATGATGTGGAGGATGTGTGCCCATGATAGAAGCAACTTGATCGCTGCGGCTTGTCACAATTATAGCACTGCGTGGGCCAGCATGCGAGCATAGCAATGATCTCATATCATCCCACTTGTGCCTATCTTCATTCCAAACATCATCCAGCACTAGGAGGTACATTTTCTTGGCCAACACCAGACTAAGTTCCTTCTGCAGTGCTTCCATCTGAGTCAAATCGCATTTCTTCATGGTGGCCACTTCTACTACAGATCGGACTATTTCTTTGATAATGAACTTGTTAGAGACACAGACCCATATGACCAACTCAAAATGATGCTTCACCCTCTGATCATTGTGTACAAGTTGGGCAAGGGTGGTCTTACCAATTCCCCCCATACCAACTATGGGAAGCACCATGACATTACTATTGTTGTGGTTGAGCAATATCTTCACTAGTTGTTCCCTGTGATCTTCTCTACCGATAATCTCTGATTCAATGACATGCGAGTGTGTTTGCGGGTGATCAATGCTCGGTGCACCGGCATGTTGTAAGAACTGAAATGTGTTCATCTCCACCACCAGGTCATCTATGATTTCAAGGGCATCATTCATCTTCCTGCTCATGGAGAGACGGAAAACAACCGGGCTATTGGTGGTGAAGTAGCTCAGAACCTGGAATAGAAGCAAATAAAACAGAAATTAAAAAGGCTGGTATTTCCAAATTAGAGCCTTGAAATGAAATTATTAGGGGGCAGAAATTACAGCAAGCACTAAACTGAAAACAGAAGTGTAACAGCTATCCCAAAACTGAAAATAGGGGGCAGCCGGAGTGGGACGGACCTTGCGTGCCGTGGAGTGGCGGCGGATCTGGGCGGCGGCACGGCGGCGCAGCGCCTCATAGCGGAAGCCGTCGAGGACGTCGTCGGCCTGGTAGGCGGCGGTATTGAGGTCCTTGACCCATCGGCGGACGGCGGGGTTGGTGCGGCTCTTGGCCTCGGCGTCCAGCAGGATGCACTGGACGGCGGCGAGGTGGCGCTCTAGCTTCTGGCGGGCCTTATCCAGCCCCCACGCCCGCATCAGCTCACGCACCAGCGCGTCGCCGGCCTTGGCGGCCATGCTGCTCACCAGCGGTATCAGCAGGGAACCCATCTCAGTCGCCGCCGGTGGGTTGCCCGGTGGGCGGCAGCAGTCGTAGGAAGGTGCCGACTGAAGAAAAGATAGGTTCTCTTCTCACACACGCGATGACGAAAAGATAGGTCTCATTTCTGGGCCACGCAAATCAATTGCACCACATGGACAGCCAAGAAGCCTCCTCATCCTCATCCTCTGCCACCGCTACAGATGACCCATTTGACCCATCAGTCTTCACTTATCCCATCACCTAACTGAACTTAACTGAGCTTTAGTTCTTCAGTGTACCATTCTTCAGTGAATGCATGTACAACTCAAGTGGCCTCCCTGAAACAAATTTGAACTAAAACCACGACGAGTAACTTGGAACGGAGGGAGTAGCTTCTTGAGTTGAGAGAATGATACAACCGCTACTTGTCTTGCCACCTCCTTGTGCCATCTCTCTAGCTTACGCACGTTGGAAATTATCATGGTTTCCAGTTTAATAGGAATTTTCTCTTATGCCGCTAGGAAATTTCTCCAACACATGATGTGTAGTTGAATAGTCTGCCTCGATTTTGAGATGTGATGGAAGAATTCCACAACACCACCATCAGCTTCGGTAAGTAGGATAAACTTGACTAGAATGGCTTTATATTCTTCTACAGAGTAGTATTTGTTTCTACCAAAGACGGGCCAATAGCTCCTGTGCGACGTTTTTGAGGTGAATTGGCAAGTGTGCGACGTTGTTCGAGCGAATGGCTGTGGTGCGACATATTTGAGCAGGTAAATAGCCCACGCACGACATGGCTGTTAAATGTGGTTAAATTGGTCGTCAACCAAGTCTGCCCGTTTATGTTAGGACATGTGGGTCCAACTTAATTGTTCCTCAAAAAAACTGACCGTGCCCTGCCGCCCGACCATGCCGGGCCCGCCACTCTGCCCCCCTTCTTCTCCGGTGGCGGCGGTGGAGCCCTCGTTCTCAACAGCGGCGGAGCCTTCGTCCTCAGAAAATGGTGAGTGAATTCAAACCCTAGTCGCCTTCCCGTTCCTCTCTCGGGCCCGTAGATTTCAGCTCGTTTCCTCTGTTTTCGCTTGCGGAATCGATAGGTTGTGAGGGGAGCCCGTGGGCATATTGAGATGGAGCCGCCAGATTCAACTTCGAATAGGTAATGCTCCTCTCACCGATCCAATTTTGCATGCAATTAGGGGGTGGCCTCGTCTGCTCTTTCTCACGGGCTCACACTGTCCGCCACTGACAGAGGGGATGCTGCCGCTCGGACCTTTGAATTGACAGTCAATTTATTTCCATCAAAGGCAAAATTAGTTGATGGTAGCATACAGAACATTGAGAGAGACACAATTGTTAAATGGGATGTTGAGTTTACAGAGATTGATCCACAAGTTCTACAGAACATGGGAGAGACGGCAGTGAAGAAATGGGTGGAAAAAATGGGGAGAATATTGTTTGGGGTCCAGAGCAAGAAGTATCACTGTTGCGGTTTGATGATTGGAAAGGAGAGTATGTTAGAATAGAAGATGGTGAACATATTGTTGAAGAAATCGATCGGCAAAACGGCTGGACAAGCAAACGGGCTAATTTTTTTGCTGAGCTCGTTGATCTGAACATTTTTTAGAAGGTTGGATATGTGCCATCACAATTGGCTGCGCAGATGGTAGATGATGATTGGGCTACACAGAGGCTGTTGATTCCCATGTGTACCGAACTTACAGTAATAGCCGAAGAGGGACAGGTGAATGGAACTGAAACTGAAACTGTAGCAACTGTTGATTGGAATGTAGTTGAATTAGATGAGCCTACTGATTTGGTCATTGCACCAATGCCTGACATTGAGATGGCCAAACTTTTTGGCATTCCAGTCGATGACAGAGATAATCAGGAGAGGGGCGAATCTAGTTTGCCTGCTAATGCTGATGAAGAAGTAGATGGACAGTTGATGGAACAAGCTGCAGATGAAGTAGATGATGCACATGATGATGAGCTAGTGCATGTGTATGACAAAGAGAACCCTGTCATTGAAGTAGGCAAGTTGTTCCCAAGCATGAAGGAGTTCAGGATGTGTTTCAAGACTTATGCAGTGAAACATGAGTTTGATGCCAAGACTGTTTGGACTGATAGAAAGAAGTTATATGCAAGGTGCAGAGGATTTGATGGTAGTGTGAAGCCTTGCAAGTGGTACATATCTGCTAGACTGCAAATTGATGGAAGTACTGTCAGGGTTAACCAAATCCCCAATCAACATACTTGTATTACAAGTTCACATAGAGTATCAACCATGACATCACAACTTTGGGTTGCAGAAAAGATCACCCCAATTTTAGCCAAAACACCAAACACTACTGCCAAGAAACTCAAAGTAGACTTGGAAAAGATGTACCCCATTAAACTGAAATATACCACAGTGTGGAAGGCAAAACAAAGGGCAATGAAAAATTTATATGGTGATTGGGCAAATACATTTAGGATGCTTTACAACTTCAAAGCAGAGGTGGAAAAGAGGTCACCTGGAAGTGTTGTGGAGATAGATACAGAGGTATCACCCGAAGGTGAAGTCAAGTTCTCCAAGTTTTTTATGGCTTTGAAACCTTGCATCGATGGGTTCAAAGTAGGGTGCCGTCCATATTTGAGCATAGACTCATCATTTTTGACAGGCAAGTGGAATGGTCAGTTGGCAGCATGCAATGCTCTAGATGGACACAACTGGATGTTTCCTATTGCTGTTGGCTTGTTTCAGTCAGAAACAGAGGCTTCATGGACATGGTTCATGATCCAGTTGAAAAGATGCCTAGGGCCAGTGTCACCTTTGGATATACACACAGATGCATGTAAGGGGCTTGAAAATTCAGTGAAAAATGTTTTCCCACATGCTGAGCAGAGGGAGTGCTTCGGTCATTTGTGGATGAATTTGATCAAAAAATTTAGAGGAGAAGAATTTGGGCGCATGTGGCCAGCAGCAAGATCTTACACTAGACAGGCACACAAATATCATCTTGATAAGATAATAGCAGCATGTGATGAGTTTGGTCCATGGCTGAACACCTTCCATTCTTTGTTATGGTACATGTCAGCATTTAACACTGCCATCAAGTGTGACCACATCAACAACAATTTGGCAGAGAGTTTCAACAACAAGGTGAAGGAGTTAAAAGATTTGCCTGTGCATGACATGGTTGACCAAATCAGGATCATGCTCATGCGGTTGTGGGATCTGTCAAATGCCGTTACACTCCTGATAAGCCAAAGTATGTTCTTGTTTATTTTTCTGTGTTTTGCTTTCGTGCTTTTTTCCAATTACTATATCTATAACATTTCCCCAATGGCCAGGAGGAAGCGAGCAAGTCAGCCCCTTGTTGTTGAACAGTGTTGGCCAACAAAAAAAGCAAGAGTCAATGGCGGTAGAAAGAAGAGAAGTGTGCCTGAGCCTGAGCAGACTGAAGAAAATCCTGCTGCAGTCAACATTCAGACTGAAGAAACTGATGTGGAGGTGCATACCGAAGAAACTGAAATTGCAGTCAACATTCAGACTGAAGAAACTGCTCTCGAGGTTGAAACTGAACCTGAGCGTGTTGAGGTTCAGACTGAAGAAACCCATGTTGAGGTTCAGATTGAAGAAACCCATGTTGAGGTACACATCGAAAAAACTGAAACTTCTGTCAACATTGAGACTGAAGACACTAATCACGAGGATGTTGGCGAGGTGTTGAAAAGACCAGTGAAGAAAACCAAGATGATCAGTGAACGTGTGTGTGTAGTAGAACCAAAAACAAAAAGTGCTAAGGCGAAGAAGGGCACACGACGTGATAGGAAGAGGTAGAACAGAGAACAATTTGAAATTTTGGGGCATGTAATAATATTTGTAACTTGGTGCGTACTGGTAGTCACTATTCTATTCGTACTGGTAGAACAGAGAACAGTTTGAAAATTTGAGGCATGTAATAATATTTGGTACCTTGTCTAAAACAACCAAATAAAATTCAAATTTAAATTCAAATTTGGGCTCAAATTTGAATTAGGGATGGGGTATTGATGTTTTAATGCTATCTAAAGTACCTCAACTGAAATATGTTTGCTTGCTGATCATTCCGAGCCTTTTTGGTAAGTTGAACTCATAGTCATGAAAAGTGTGTTTCAAATGACCTCCAAAGGTAGGGTAAACGGCCTCATATTTAAGCAAGTTTTTTTGGCACCTTCTCTAAACCAGCCAAATAATTTTTCTACACATCTATTCTACCTATATAGTGTAAATATAAAGTCTCACTATTTATTGAATTAATTTTCTATTATTTTCTTTTCTTTTTGAAAAAACAAGGTTTAATAGAAAATTATATATAAAACAAGTTTAAAACATGAAAATGAGAAAAGTAAGTTAAGATCTTTCTTAGTCAATCCAAAATGAAGTTATGGTGAGGTTTTCACACTTTTCATTTTCAAAACCCCCACCTACTCTCGGGTGTGCACTACTCTCTCCCTTGAACTCCATACTACATTGTCCGAGAAATGACAATTTTGTGAAGGGTTTTTCGTAAAAATGTATGTAAACCATATTTATATTTTTTTTCTCGTTACTATACGACATAATAAGACTATGTGCGCAAGTTTCATATTTTTTTGATTTTTTTGAGTTAGTTATGCTCAACCCTAATCAGTCAAAACCCCTCAAAACCCCTCTCAAAACCCTCAAAACCCCGCACACTTCCGGGTCGTCGATCGTTGTGTGTGGACGGTTGAGATCAGGCGCTAGGGTTAGCTACAGTGTGCATCGATCCGCATTAGACGCGTTGATTGGTTGGATCGGTGGGGTTTGAATCAGCCTCTCTCGTTGGGGCATCAGGACCGTTCATTTGAATCCAACGGCAAGAGTTGACGCAGTGCATGGACCAAGCCTACGCAGTGCCCTTTCCATCGTTGCATGCGTGCCTGTGCCTACCCGCAGCATGCATGCCCACCCGCAGAACTGCGCCCATGCATTGCATGCATGCCCCCCCCTCGACGTAGCCCTGCTCCACGACCTCCAACGACGCAGTAAGATGTCGCATGCCTACCA
This sequence comes from Triticum dicoccoides, assembly GCF_002162155.2. Taxonomy (NCBI): domain Eukaryota; kingdom Viridiplantae; phylum Streptophyta; class Magnoliopsida; order Poales; family Poaceae; genus Triticum; species Triticum dicoccoides. The sequence goes on along the minus strand of NC_041386.1, from coordinate 751,202,195 downwards.
TTACAACCGATGCAGCGTCGCATCAAAGCATGGCGTGCCGTGCATGGCGTGCTCCTCTTTGAGGACGCAATACTGGCATGGGGTATCGACGTGGGTATCGATGCAGTTTAAACGGCGTGCTGCCCGTTACAAGATGGGCAAATGAAGGCGGCCATTATTGTCATGTCTCCCATCGACCGAACGTTGCCCTCTAGCCAGGCCCTAGCAAGATGTGCTATGACATGAATGCACGGGCGGCACACGCAGAGAACCCGTCGCAGGCGTGTCTCCTTGACCTACGACGGCACATACGTGTGCGTGATCCCGTCCCCCTTGACCCGCGACCGGTGGCACAGAACTGTCGCAGCCCGTTTCCCACGCTCGTGTACACACTTCCATGGAGCGCCACCAAACGCTGCCTGCCCATTAATTCTACCCAGTGAAACCACTCGAAGAAATCAAAAACCACGTCGCTCTTGGGCTATTTAAGCCGGGCACTCCCCGTCTTCCTCTCCCTCCTCATCCATACCCCATCCTCTTCCTCCTCGGCCCTCCTTCTTCCTTCTTCTCCATCAAACCCGATCGAGCCCTCAAGCCACCATGCAGTACAACGCCCCCACCTACCAACTCCCCCCAACCATGCCGGAAAGGCTCTACCCGAACGGAGTGTACGTGGAGAGTACCCTTAGGGTTTGGGCCATCTCAAGGTGGAGGGGCGCAAGGGAGTTGACGGAGTTCTTCCTTGCGGCCGACTTCCGCCACCTCCCCCGCGGCTCTCCAAGGATGTACCATGTTGAGGAGGTCACACACAACGGCGTTGTGGTTGGGCTCCTCGCTACGTTCACTAACCCATTCGATGCTTCCTACCTCCTCGGGCGAGTGTATTGGGTTGGTTGTGAGTTCATAGCTTTCACCACCCATAACATTTTCACCGACTTCAACTCCATCTTCCCCAACAACGGCGTTATGCACACGCTCCCATACCCAATCAACAACGACGAGTGAAGGGCGCCCGGAGGAGCGAGGTGGCCCGGCGTTCACCCGGAGGAGGAGGAGAGAAGAACCCGAAGAAGAACCCGCGTTTGGTGCCCCCCGATCTATCGTATCGTATCGTATTAGTTTTTAAGTTGTAATCGTTATGCTACTATTATTAAGTTGTATTATTATTTTAAGTTGTAAGGATATCGTGAAGTTGTAAGGCTATCGTGGAACTATGGGCTGCAATCGTTATGCTTCTATATAATCGTTATGCTACTATATATATTGTGTGTTTCGTGCTATTGTTTGTAGATTGCTATGGGTTGTTCCATTATTTGTGTATTGCTATGGGTTGCTACGGGCCCGGGTTGCTACACCCCAATCACCACACACACCATCTTCAAAATATTGGCCAAATAATGGGTCATGACCCAAACCATAGACATGCAACTAGGAGCCCCATGCAAACCCACTATGGACATGCAACTAGGAAATGCAAACTAATTTACTTCATACAAGCATGCAACCCATTTAGTTCATGGAACCGTAGACATGCATAAAAACAAGTAACATTTTAGTTTTAGTGCATCAAAAAATGATCCATCACAAAATTTAGTGCAAGAAAAAGGCCAAAGTAAAAACAAGTAACATTTTATTTGCCGAAGTTAGAGGTGGGCCGGTGCCCCTACGTGGGTGGGCTGGTGCCCCTACGCGGGTGGGCTGGTCTCTATTTTGGGCATGGTTATTTTCTCAGGGCCCATTTTCTCACGGCCCAACATCTATTCGGCGGCCCAGTATTGTTTTTTACTAGAAGCTGAATTTGGGTGTGTACTATGTTAACTGAAGAACAAAAACAGAGGAAACAGAGCATGAACACTGAATAGGGCCCCTAAGAATATCATTACAATAATTCAAGCAAGTTTTGCATCACACGAATTCAAATTCATCTAACAAATTATCCCTGGCTAACTCAAACTACTGGGCACCCCTGAAACTAGCTAACTAACTAACTGAAACTCTAACAAATTCTAGCGATTGATGAACATCAAGTAAACTAAACCCATAGCAATGACACAACCATAAAATGCTCCAGCCATCATATTTGCTTGCTGCTTCAAATCGATCAGATGCTTTAGTTGCTTGCCGATTTTCTTCAATTCACACTTCAGTTCTGCACTGTGCATCATCGGATCGGCTCTGTCCGCCAAATTGGGGGCTTGTTCCACGACAAGCCGCCTCCCAAAATTGAGCTCTTGGGTTGGGGTTGATCCCTCCAATTTCAACCTTTCAACATAGTCATCGAGCCACTCAAAATGCCCACATTTCTTCAGAACCTGATAAACAGGGGGCGGCAGCGCATGAATCCTAGATCCACCAACCAGATCCACCGCCCTAATTCGAGAAAAAAAGAAAGAAATTGGGAGAAATTAGACCATAGGATTGGTCAAGAACACAGATCTAACCTGCCCCGGCTGTGGCTTGCTCAAACATTTCACAAACTCGCGCCCACGGTTGCCATTTTCTTCCCTCACACAAGTCAAACGCTTGAGAGGCTCCATGCGTGGGCAATGGGGGCATCTTGTCAACGGCAGTGGACCATACCGCGTCCATGATTGGCGGGTGGCCGAAGTCGAGCTAGACGTCACTCGCCGGCGGCGCGCTTCGTTGCCGGAGCAGAGGAAGAAGAAGGTGGGAAAGGAAAGGGGCAGGGCAAGCAATGGAGGGGGGTGAGCTGGCTCGGGCTCGTGGCTGTCTCGGGTCGGGGCACGCTGATGAGCACGGGCATGCTTGTGTGGATAAGTTGTGGGTCCCACCCGCATGCGAGTAACTGATGGGTCCCGCGTGCCATAACTCAAATCGCTAACCCCTCGTGTTTTTCATTTCATGGTTAAACAGAGCCATGTCGCATTAGAGCTATTGTTGGCTTCGAAGGCATCGCATCACAGCCATTCATTCCAACAACATCGCTCTCCTTCCAATTCACATGAAAAATGTCGCACATGAGCTATTGGCCCACCAAAGACAAGGAAAGAAAAGGACACCCAAAAGAATACAATCAACCAATACTTGACTTGCACCCAAAATATTCTTTCCTTCATAATGAAGTGAATGGCCGGTTAGGTGACTTTCGCCTTGCAAGACCAACGTTTTGTAACTGACCTGAATAAATTGAAATTATGGAAGCCCTTGGTTATACTCCCTACCTGTCAAGGAAAAAAAAAAACTATGTTCATTGTTACGATCAAAGACCTAATGGCAGCACATCAAATAGGTTCAGATCAATATATTCAGTATCCAGAAGAGGAATTGGGACATCAAGAAGAAGGGAACAGGTGAGATCTATCTCAGTTCTGAATACATGCGTTCTCTGCATCCTTTCTTCAGTTACATAGCAGCAGCCTCCAACCTGGACACAGCCAGTCCGCACACACGCACAACACACTTTACTAAACGGGCTGGGCTGTCGTTGTTTCCCTTTGGTCATCTTTAGTTAATCCAGTGGCCCGGCCCACGGGCGTGACATCCTCCATATTTAATGAGATGAAGCAAAACTTTTGTTTCCGTTTAAGAAAAACAAAATACTGGAAACACTCTAATTAGCATCACTAAATTAGATCTGCCAAAAGAAGTTTATGTTTCTTCTCACTTTTTAGTTTCAACAGATTTTTTTTCTCGAATATGCATGAACGTGCATATCATATATTAAAAAAGGAAAGTAAAGAAAACCTCCACGACAAGTTACATGTATATGTCTGTGCGACTTTTAGCTCGCACCAACTCCA
>NC_041386.1:751182194-751198051 GCF_002162155.2 Triticum dicoccoides | reverse complement strand
CAACTAGTAATTATCAATGAGATTCGATCAGTATACTTACTCGGCCCCCCTTATACTCGAATCCTGGCTCCGCCACTGGCTCTGCTCCCTGCATAACACCAAGAAATCTTTCGGATAGAATGCTTGAATTGACATGCCCATCGGCCCGATGCGAAAATCTTCATGCAACGCCGCCGCCGCCACTGCCGGGTCGACCTCCGGCCTGGTACCGGTGATCGTGACTACCACAGCTTTGGACAGCTCCGCCTCCATCTGCTAGAGATCCTCTGCCTCCTCCATGTAGCAGCAGCCTATCATAAGATCACATAAAGCACGCATGGTCGGTGTCATGGTCCCACCTATCACTCAGCCAGTGGTGGAGTCCATTCTCTGCGTGAAGCTGAAACGTCCACTACATAGGCGCTGGTGACTGCTGTGAAGAGAATCGTCAAAAATCAGAACGTATCACTCCCGTAGGCGTTTGGCTGTCGATTCCTGTCTTCTTCTTCTTCTTCTTCTTCTTGTCCAAGATCTGTAATTGGTTGTAGCAAACAGTGGAGCAATTTACACGTAATCGGAGAGAGTAGTTCGTGGCAGTCGGTATAAGATCAAATGCGAGGGAGCATGCCTTCAATTTTCTCAAGTTTGTATATTTATTTTAGGTTCTTGTGGAAATTTAAACTTTTACGTTCATGGCTTGAATTGTCATCCTTCTCTTATGCCGCTAGGAATTTTCTCCAACACATGATGTGTAGTTGAATAGTCTGCCTCCATTCTGAGATGTGATGGAGGAATTCCACAACACCAGCAGCGTAACCATCAGCTTCCCTAAGTAAGACAAACTTGACTAGAATGGTTTTATATTCTTCTACAGAGGAGTAGTATATTTTTTCTACCAAAGACAAGGAAAGAAAAGGATACCCAAAAGAATAGAGTAAATTGCAAAAAACCAACACAATTGGGGCCCCTAATTCAGAAAACAACCACGTTTCGTTTTTTTCAAAAAACCACTACCATTGTGCTGACAGTTTTCAGAAAACACTGATCAATTGGTTAGAGCCGTTTGACGCCGAATCTGACTTCTAGGTCCCATTGTCAGGTCGATGCGGCATGGCCCAAACAGAGTGAGCAGACGGGCGTTAGGCCACCCGGTCAACCCCTCCTCTGCCTCTTTGAGTAATTTTAGCAAACACCTAGCAGGCATGCCGTCGGCCGCCCAGCTTGCCGGTGGCAGGAGCGCAACACCGCCGGCGTCGGTGCAGGAATGGGCCGCATGCGACTGGGCGCGAGGTGGCGCGGCCGAGCAATGGAGGACGCGTAGAGAGGCGGCGCCGGACCAGGGCGCGCACGGGGTAGTCGGGGCACGGGGCGGAGCTCGAGCCCGTGCTCTCGGCCATGGCGCCCGGGAGGTCGCAGGCTACGGGGAAAGAAAGGGAGAGGAGGTGGCCCTCACGTGGGATCTCGGCGGCGAGGTAGGAGGTCTCCAGGATGCTCCAGTGGCCGTGTGACGCTGCCGCTGCTCGCGCTCCTGCCCCTGCTGCGGCGCGCCCGTGCTCTGGACCAGACGGCAGCTTGCGCGCCCTTGTGTGGCCGCTGCAGATGCTCGCGCATCCGTGCACAGACGGTGCCGCCGCTCGCGCCCCCGTGCCTGGCCGTGGCCGCCGCTGCAGCTCGTGCGCCCTTGTGTGGCCGCTGCTGATGCTCACGAGCCCGTGCGCGGCCGCTGCTGTAGCTGCTCTAGCCCCCGTGCGCGGCCGCTGTCGCTGCCCATGCCCGTGCGTGGCCGCCACACTTGCTCCCGCTCCCGTGGCCACTGCTCGCGAGCCGGCCGGCGGCTGAATTCGGTGGTATGCCGGTCAGCTCTGAAGGGGAAGAAGTGGAGGCTGAGGTGTGGGTCCAGTGTGCAGCTTACAGTATATGCCAAACGGCGTGAGATTTATGTGTCATGTCATCACTTATAGCAGGCCCCTTCTGTCAGAAACGCTGTTAACATGTGTTTAGTGACCTATCAGTGTTTTCTAAAAACTGTCAGTAGTGGTGGTGGTTTTTTGAAAAAAAACAAAAGGTGGTTGTTTTCTGAATTTTTGTCCCCAATTGTGGTGGTTTTTTAAGCCTGTTTGCATGGGTTCGTGCACAGATTTACGTTCAATAATCCCTAGGGCTTTCACTTCGACACGTCTTCGTTCGTGATCGCTTAGAGCCCCTTTTCCATCAATAGGTACTCCCATGGCGTCGACCACACGGCCTAACATGGCCTTTCCCGCAGGAACATCCACAATAGATCCAGTGCGCTTGACAAGATCTTCTTCTTTAATAGCGGTATCACTACCAAAGACAACAATACCTACATTCTCATTCTCAAGATTTAAGGCGATTCCTTTCACACCGCTGGCAAATTCCACCATTTCTCCTGCTTGAATCTCGTTCAATTTTCCCTGTCTGAAGAACATTAACAGAGGAAAAAAAGGTTGTTGGACTCCTCTATTCTTGGCTATGGAATCCCAACACTAGCCGGCCTCTTAATTTCCTAGCTTAAAAGAACATTAACGACTCTCCAACCCATGTCAGTGAGAACACTAGCGAACTATAATGGAAGATCATTCCACAAAACTTTCTCTACTTTTCTCCAGAGTCAGTACACTATAATGTCCAGCACTGAAGTAGTATTTTGAGCAAGCAGCAGAGAATGTACAACAGACTTGACTGTGAACTAAAGAAAACCCAAATCTCTGAATTTCTTCAAACAGAAACACTGATTACTAGAAGATACTGTAACCGCTACTTGTCCTGCCACCTTCTTTTGACTCGTATCACAAGAAATTGATACAGCTAAGTAGTTAAAATAAAATTTAAAATGTTAACAAATCAGTCACTACGCCCCTATTGCAACACACGGGCAAAGAGAGCCTTGGCTTAGTGGTTCGGTATGCGGTTGTGCAGCCTAACGACCCGAGTTTAATTCTTAGAATTGACAGGTGATGCACAGGGGAAAACCCCTGTTTATTGAGGATCAAGCTTTGTGTGTGATGAAACCACACATCAAGAAATATCTTGATACTCTTTTTTTTTCCTGAGGACCATGTTTATCTTGGTACTCATACTAAAATGATCGTATGCATTCCTAGTTGGTGCAGAGGCCGGGAAGTGAAAATCTCTCCCATTTTTAACCTGCAGAGGCCGGAGGATAGGGAATTTTTTATGATGGCGTCTACGCGGCTGGAGCATACGGCCAGCGAGGTTTTCTCCCCCATGGATGGCGGTGTGATCTCCGGATAGGATCTGCCACATCATAGGCTGGACTAATCTATCTTTTTTAAGTTGTAAAATAATTTTATTTTTTGGGTCGGTTGGACTGTTTGGCTGTGTGCATCGAGTTATGCAGAGGCCGGGCATTCTTTAGATGCGATTGTATCACCTCGATATATCAATTCAATGAAATGTCCTTTATCAAAAAAATTCACTAGTTGAAATGAAACAAGGGTAACAGGGGTCATAATTAAGGTTTCAAATAGAAAAATGGTTACATGATCCATAAAATGGGTAAAATTCTCACTGTAAAAAAATGGGTATAATTCCAGCAACACAATCTTGTTTTATAAATGAAACAAGCCAAGGTCCATGTTTCCAAGAGCCGGAGACATGATTATTTGATGAAATAGGACATCACAATGGTAGAAATCACGATTACATTTTTAATCAACCAACGCCTGTGCCTCTTTAACAAGATCTGAGAGAAGGGGCCTGGCAGTCTTCTTCGTACCACCATCAGTCCCAGCGAAGAGCATGCAGCTTTCAAGGCTACGCATGTTTCTCAAAGCCTTAGACAGTGTCTCCACGAATTTCTGATCCTTGAAGTGCGCGATGTACTGGCTGCGCCGCATCATTGTAACCGCAATCTGACCGCAAAGCTTGACGATTCTTAGGCTGTTAGCCGTGGCCTCGCAGTTCTCTTCTACTATAGTCTTGAGATTCGCCACAAATTCACCTTCTCCTGGGGCAACCTTTCGAGCCACATCACCAAATTCCTCCGCACTGATTATCAGCTTGTCAAATATCACCCAAGTAAGGGACAACAATGCTTCCTTCAATTCCATCATAGCTGCCTGCGTCTCATTTTGCTCGGATGAATTGATTTGGACATTACGTTCCAGACGTTGATTTTCTTCGTCGTCTTGAGGTGGATTTTCTTCAATATCTCCTGATGCTTTGGATGCCTGCCTTTCGGGTGCTTCTGATGGCGGCTTCTTTTTACTGGTTAAAACTTCTTCCAGCACCTGCAATAACAAGATAACTTAAACTTCAAATCACTTCACACATGGTACTGGTAAAGTTTTGCAATCAAGAGTTTTCTGATTAATATGTTTCAGTGTATGATTTCAGTCTTTAGGTTTACACTTGCTAATCCTCACATGCCTAAAACTTCCGTAAATCTTAGACACTAAAAATTGCACATTAGTGAGCCTCAAATCGAAGCCTTGAAGATACACAAATACAAAAAAAAAATATCTACTGGAGAAGTGCACAATTTTGGAACAACGTTACTGCAAGTTATATATTGTCTGTATGTTATGCATGGGGTGACGTGAGATGAGGATGGTTGGGTGTTTATCCGAAGTCTTAGAAGGTGATTCAGATGTAAGAAAAAAACAGGAAACATTAGAAATAGAACACAATATCTTATGCTTTTAAGTTGCTAGTGATAGTATTGTGTTGCTTCAGATGTTAGAGTTACATAAACAGATGTTACCTTTGGCAGCAAGGTGTTCTTCACATGATTCTTGTCCATCATATGTAGAGTGGACAAATTGTCCAAGATCTCAGCAGATATTGTTCTGTATATGGCCTTGTTCTTACCATCAAGTATTTCAGTGACTTGATCAACAATGTGATTGTGTTCGCTCATTATAAACACCACGGAGATAGTTCCTGTCTTGGATAGTAATGCCAGTAGTGTTTTCCCAGCCGTAACTTTAAGGTCTTCTTTTGTCCCTTCATTAAGGAAGATGTGCAGCTGCTTGTTGAACAGATTTTGTTTTGTTTCCATGGCGAGGTTAGCAGATGGATCCAAAGCCAACTCTGTCAGTATCTCCATAGCTCGCATCTGCAGTTGTTGGCTAGCTATGTTGCCCTGATCAAGAATCATCTCTAGGTTGCTCATAGCCTGCTCGCTGCAGGAGATTTCACGGGCCAGCCTTCTACCGCCAGTCCACTCGGGAGCACGGATGAGTTGGTGCACCACTCTGAAGGCTCCATTTACTACATCTTGCCATGCCGACATTATGTTGATATCTTGGATTAGTGTGTCAGAGTAGATAGGTGACATGATCTTGGTGATTAGATCGGGGGTGTTGCATATCTCCCTGCAGTTGTGTTGGTCAGACGCCAGCCTCTCCAGAATTGTCAGGCCTTGCAGAATCAACTCATTCCAGCCATCTCCTTCTCCTTGGCTGTCCCCTGCACCTTGCTCATCCAATCTTCTTTGAGGTGACTGATGTTGGTTGTTCCAATATGGCAGGGTGGTACCGCGATCTCCTTTGCTGTCCACTGCACCTAGCTGATCCAATTTACTTTTTGCCAATGGCTGACACAATTTACATCTTATTTTCTTCAATAGCTGAACCAATTTACCTTTTTTTATTTCTGCTAAGAGCTGATCAATTACATCACTTTGAGGTGGCCGACTACTGGATCCTTGTTGGTTGTTCCAATATGGCAGCTGGGTGTTACCGAGTAGGGAGGATATGGACCTTATTGCCCCAGGGAACTGGGTTAGATCGATGTCACAGGCAAGATGCGCCAATATCCTCGCGGCGAGCTTCTTAATCTCTCTGTTGCTACTGCTCCATCTCAGTGTATCCATCAGCTTCTGAACCTTTTGGCTGGAAGGGAGTATAAGTGGCCTTACATCCACTTGGTGCTTGATGAACACATCCAGCATCCTTGCTCCAGAGAGGTAGTCTTGTGGTGATTCAGAGTCCAGCAAATCGACCGCGTACTTGACAAACCTCCTATTGTTGACGGATTTAGGGTCACGCCAACATTTTGACAGGGTGTCGAACATATACTCATAAAAGGATACTCTGCCCCATATCCGTGGGAATTTGCATACTCCTTTGAGTGAAACTACCAAGATGGAAGCCACAATGTAAGATGCCCACCATAGCAACGAGAGTGCACCTTGGCAGAGAATTAGACAATAGAAAAAGTCCAATGCTGGCATCAGGTTTGCTTTGCTGCTGTCCCCGTCCATGTTGCCATAATCATGTTGTATTACGCGCCACAAGGAGATCCCGGCACAGATCAAAGATCCAAAAAAGTAGGTCACCCCCACGACTAGGCACACAACAAGGTACAGCAAAAATCCAATTGGGGAAAACAAGCAACCAACAACAGCAACAACCCAGTACATCCATGCACATTTTTTTCTTTTGAGTAGAATAGTGGCAATAGTCTTGCTGATATTAACGAGAACATCACCCAAAATAACAAACCCATTAATAAAGAAATAGCTCATCACCCCTTCTCCCAAGTCGTTGAAGATCCTGTGAAAACGTGGCATGCATCAGTTTCATTGTGGTGCCTAAACTAGAGTTTTAAATAGCGGGCTATGCCTCTTAGCGGCGGACTTCTCTAAACGCTATAGCTGCTTTAACACCGCTATAGCGGCACTATAGCGCACTACTTAAAACTTTTGTTCATTTGTTAGGACCAAAGTCCCTTAGCGCAGGACCTCTCTAAACGCTATAGCGCCATTTAAAACATTCCCTAAAGCTGGACGCGAGCCGATCCTTCCTCGAGCTCACCTCACGTCGGGCCGAGCCGAGTTGGGTGCTCAGGCGAGTCAGAGAACAACGCTTGGCCCGAGCTTCCTTTGGCTTGATGCAGCTCGGCAGGCTCGGCGGCATCAGTCACTGCCATGTGGGCCATGGTGATGAAGCAGCGTGCTCACAGAGTGTGCTGGCGCAGGCGTCTTCCCCTTGGACTTGTCCGGCGGCGCGAGCAGGCGAGCGTACAGCGAGGAGGTGTGTTAGCTAGGTCAAGGCTTCTTCATGTGGGCTCTCCCCAAGTACCCATGATCCTCTATTATCTCTCACTTTACCTAATATACCCTACTGGGCTGCGAGTATATAAGCTCGCGAGTTGGTCCGATAGCATTGAAAGCTGTCTTTGTTAGCAATGAATGGGGTGATAACAGATTGAAGACAACTCCACCGGGGAAGCGAAGTGAAAAAACTATGCTTTCCATGTCCTTTTGGACTACAGTGGAGAATTGCATGAGAGCTTCACAACCACTTCTAATTGCTCTAAGGATTATTGATGGTGATGAGAAGCCAACAATGCCCATGATTTGGGCAACCATTAATGCTGCAAAGGCAACTATCGAACAAGCTATCAAAGGGAAAACCTGCTTTACAAAAAGAGGAGCTAGATATTGTTGAAAAGAGATGACTAATCAGATGGAGCAGAAGCTATATTTCTTGAATCCCAGCACATTTTTCCGCATCAAAGAGACCAACAAAAGGCTTGCTACAAGGCTGTGGTCGATGTTCAGTTCCGTGGTATGCAAGATGGTTCAAGATGATATCAGTGATCAGTAAAGCTTGATAAACATGCAAGCTTATAGCTATGAGAGGGGTGAAGGATGATTCTCAAATCCAATGGTGATCAAAGACAGAGATAAAAAAAATCTCTGTAAGTAAGTAAGTATAAGCACAACTAATTTCTCTTCATTTCTTTGAGGCTTTGAGCAATTTGTAAACTTTGATATCATATGCATTGTTCTTTTCTAGTTCTTTGATGTGGTGCATATGGTGGACCTGTTTTTGAGTTCCAACCTTTGGCAAACAGAATCGTAAGTCTATGTTGTTGGTCATCAGGCTACGAGAGCGCAATTGGAGTACATTTTTCTTAAGTAAGTATCTTGCAAAATTGTGCTTTTCATATGTGATGGTGTCTCGGCTAGGGAGCCTCTCATCATGATGGTTCCCGGCTTGGTGGGCCGAGCTGAGGACCCCATTGTCGGTTTCGTCTTGGGCCATGTTAGAAGGCCCATGCAGATAATAGGAAGGTTCCATACAACTAGACGTACAAGACAAGACACTTCTTTTCGTGGAGGATTCCATCCCCCAGCACGTAGCCGACTAGGATCCTTGTACCCTTGGGTCCCCGGTATGCTATAATACCAGGGATCTGGCTTGTAGATAGACACATTGAAATCCCTTGGTACTTTGTACTCGATACACACTCAACACAATAAAGCAAAGCGCAAGACGTAGGATATTATCTCCTTTGTGAGAGTGTGAACCTGTGTAAAACCCTTGTCTCTATTACCATCGTGCCAAGTAGCCTAGCATAGGATACCCTACTAAAGTCCTGCTACGTGAACGCCGCGGTACGATGGGAGTTCGCATCAACACTCATATCAGTTCCAACGTGATCTTCATGTCGGGCAAGATTTTCATCAGCGGCGGCGGCACCCTTGTCGCCAATTCGACTTGCCACCTCGGCCAAGTCGAGGCCTTCACTCTGAGATGGATTGTAAGATTCATCAACATGGAGTACACCATGGACTATTGCAGAGAGATGATCTTCACGGGTTTAGTGGTCTATAATTTGCTTATTTTACTACTGTTGGTGACTATGAAAATGAGCTTGCACGTTGAATTTACTTGGTTCTATGTAGTTTTGATGCATGACAAAGCCTCTAGATACTTGTCGGAGTAGTCGCTATCAATTATATTGAGTTTTGTTCACTTTTTACGAGTTATCTAAAAATTTCAGAAAAAGAGAAATGTTGAGAAGGGTGTTCTCAAGGGGCTCTTCAAGTCAGGGTTTCGAAGGAACTTCGCAGGGAGCACCAAGGTCCAATCTTCCTCGTGATGTCGAGGTGTGGCCGTCCGAATGGCAGTGTGATGCGTTCATGGTTGGAGCTGGTTCTCAACGCAATTTCGAACAATTTGTGGTGAACGCTGGATTAACTGCCTTCGTCGTAGATTAGTGGGTGACCAATACCATCTCCTTGCAAATATATTTGTGCAAATTTAAATTCATGCCTAGAGAGGATGTGCCCGGCATTTCATGTTATCTTTATGATCAAACCTTTGAGTTACCTTTTGGTCACTTCTATCGTATTTGGATGATTCCTACCGAGGGTAGTATGGTAGAACCTCGACCCAGTGAGTTTGAGAAATTTTCACAAGAAGTAACTGTGAGGGAAACCAGAGGAGTTTCTCGTGATAAGAGCGCTTCTCTACATTTTCCTGTTGTGTGCTACTTTGCTTTATTTGTTGGGAAATGTTTGACTACTAGGCAAGAGGGTGGAACGCTCAGCGCTCCAGACCTCGCCATTACGCAGTGCACTTTTTGGTGGGAGAAGTCATAGTTTGAGAGCTATCATTGCACGCCATTTACATTTAAACAGGATCAAGGGTATTTTTCATGGTAGTATTTATGCTACTCGCCTTACCAGACACTTTAACATTCCAATCAGTCAGAGTGAGGATCCTTTGCTACCTAAGAAATACTTAGATTATGAATGCATGATCGGTAATTATTTTATTAATAGAGGTGATCCACCTTACTAGTACAACCTGGTATTCAGCCAGGGAACCGTTCCATCGTTACTCTACATGTTTCTTCTTTGTTTGATGTTCAGGCCAGGGGAAAATATGTTATTATACCTGAAGACATCATTAACTACAGGAATGAGTTGGCGGCCACAGAGGACCACCCGTGGGATGCACGAGTAGGACAACGAACAACTCAAGTCCCACCTGGACCTGATGGACAAAACACTAAGTTTGGGTGAGTACGTATTCCCATGGACATTTCATTCATGTTCACAACTTCACTAGAGTTGTTGGTGTTCATCGTTTTCTTTGTATATCCATGTTCGCTTATATTTGTTTCCTTTTGTGTGTTTTCGAAACTTCTAAAAACCTAAAAATATTTCTAGCATCTTTTTGGTTTTCTTCCTTTGTTCGTGAGTTTGTTTCATCAAAAAGAAAATCAAAAAGATTTCGTGTTCCTTCTTTCTTTGTTTGTTGGGAGTTCTTCGGTGTAAATATTTTCTTGCTTTTCAATTTTTTCTTCTTTCGCTTTCTTGAGAAAAAACAAAAACTTCAAAAAGATTTCAGTGTCTTTCTTAGAACTCTTCTTTTTTGTTAAAATTTCATAAAAGAACAAAAATATTTCTCTACCGCTTCTTCTTCATCGTTTCTTTTTGCTCTTTTCTTCTTCGTCGTTTCTTTAAATTTTCTTTCCTCTCACCGAGTCGTGTTTCAAAAGGAGAAGACAGCAAAATTAATTTCCAGCTGGCTTTTATGTGCTGTATTAATGTTGATCCAATGAAAGACCAAATATTTCCTTGTCTTCTACTGTATATATAGTTCTTGCAAATTCCAGCTTGGTCCATGACACACTTGCATTAATTATTATGTTCTCTAGATCATTCAGTCATGCAATTGAAAGGCAATAATGACGATTATTTGATGAAATGATCGGGGTGAAGAAAGGCCGGTATGAACTCTACTTGTCTTTTTTGTAAATATGTTTACCTCAGTTGTCCTGATTCAGCCTATTTTGAGTAAACATGTGTATGATGATGATTATAGTTCATAGTTGTTCATCCCCTGCTTAAGTAGCTAGGAGTGGATAATATGTTATTTTGCGTATCAACATGCATTAAAATGATCATGATGTAGTATGTTAGGATGGATCCTCCTCTGAAGAATTCAACTGGCTTGACTTGGCACATGTTTACACATGTAATTAATTCAAACCCAATATTGTCTCTAAGATATTTATGTTCAGAGTGTTTCTATCCTCCTCATGCTTATGTTCAATGTTATTGATTCAAAATGTATGATTATGAACATTGTCACACTGTGGTTGGCCACTTCCCAGTCTATTTGCCAGCCTCTGACTAAGCGAAAATGCAACTTGTGCATCTAAAATCATGAAACCAAAGTAATGACATAAGAGTCTGGCATCTCTATCTATATGCGGTATTACTCTGCCGTTCCATTGCATGTGCCATCTCTAAATCTTCAACCAAACATCTGTTTTATGTGCCCCGAATCTCATGGAGTGGTTGGGTGGTCAATATCTTCCACGCTAAATGTGTTTAACTCACGACGAAACTTTATTCGCTAGTCCATCTTGAGGGAGGCTGGTAATAGGGATGCCCAGTCATGCATTACTTTATAAAAATACCCCCCCCCCCCCGCCCGGCGGATAGTTGATTATTGTCAGGCGCCCATGAATTCGGCTAGCCATGGTTTGTGTTAGTATGATGGAGGGGAGTAAACTTTGTTGCATGGGAACCGACATTAACGTGTTTAGCATGGGAGATATTGGAAACTCTATCGTAAGCTATGAACTGGAAATAACCTCTAAAAGTACAAAAATCTGGTATAAACAATGATCTCTCGCACATAAGAAAATTTCTACTTCCCTCTGTGAAGGGCCTATCTTTTCAATTTATTATTGAGTCATCACCTTCTCATTCAAACACCTCCTTTGAGATCGCTATTGTCATTCTTAGTGTATGCATTTGGTCTAGGTAATGTTGGGTGTGAGCATGAATGGATGTCTTCTACCTTGATTATAATGTTTAGTCACTGCTTGTACTTCAGAGGTGCTCTGCATTTATATTTTCCGGTCTCAGAAAGGGCTAGCTAGATACCACTCTATCATATTGTATCATGGTTATTTTGATAAAGTGTTGGTATTTGAAATATCGTATTATTTCTCGCTAGTTGATTATGTCATTGACATAAGTAAATAACGATTCTAAATGTTATCATTTATGTGCTTAGGTAGTAATCTTTTGCTAAAAGCTAGATTACTAGTTAAGCTTATATACGGCAACAAAAGCAAACGAGTTCGTAAATGTTTTTTTATCACTTTAAGTTTGTCAACTGAATTGTTTGAGAACAAACAATGAGTTAAGCTTGGTGGAGTTCATACGCCTCCATTGTATCTACTTTTCTAAACACTTTCGCTCTTGTTTTGAATTCTAATTTGTATGATTTAATGATACTAACCCGGAGTGAGACTATTTTCAGCACAACTAGCTTTGTGTTATTTTTGTGAAGAAAGAAATGTTCTCAGAATTGGACAAAACTTTGCGGAAATTTGTTATGGGATAAATAAAAAATACTAGAGCAAAGAAGTACCCGAGAGGAGTCACCATGGGGCCAAAAGCCAGGGGGCGCCCAGGTGTTTGTAGGCCCCACGAGCCTCCGGCTGACATTTCGTCTTCCCGAGAAAAAAAATCAGAGAGAAAATTCCATTGCATTTTATGATACGGAGCCGCCGCCAACTCTTGTTCTTCATCGGGAACCCTAATCTGGAGTCTGTTAATGGCTCGAGAGAGAGGGATTCTTCGCCATCGTCATCACTAACCCCCCTCCATAAAAAATTCCATGATGCTCACCCCCATGAGTGAGTATTTGTTGTAGGCATACTGGATGGTGATGGAGATGGATGAAATTTCTTATGTAATCAAGTCAATTTGTTAGGCTTGATCCCTAGTATTCACTATGTTCTGAGATTGATGTTGCTATGACTTTGCTATGCTTAATGCTTGTCACTAGGACCCAAGTGCCATGATTTCATATTTGAACACTTATGTTTATCATGATCATATTTGAGTTATTGATCTTACCTGCAAATTGTACACATCTGTCATGATTCTGAAACCAAAACCCCCAAGGTGACCATGAATTGAGATATTGACGGGGATGACTTTGACTTGAGGATTTCTTATCGCAAGCACGCATGACTACATACGGAATACATGTCTACATATGATTGATGAATTGGAGCTATTGTGTATCGCTCTAGGTTGTGACCGTTACATATTGAATATCATCTAAATATCCATCGCTACTCCGTGCCTACTCTTTAATACTATTGATGTTGCTCAAGTTACTATTACTACCGCTGCTACAAATTTGCTACAACTGTTGTTACTGTTACTTTGCTATCACTACTATCATATTATTGTGCTACTAATAAATTGCTGCAAGAAGGTGATTCTTAGGTGTGGTTGAGATAAAAACTCAACTGTTAACGCTTATAAACATTCTTTTACTCCCCTTGTATCGTATCAATAAATTTGGCTGAAATACTATCCTCAAAGACGGTTGTGATCCCCAATACCTATGGGTTATCAGGGCCTCTGGTCGGCTAAATTATTTTCCAGGCCAGCATCTGGCAAGTTGATTGACAGATCCGCAAAACCGTCCAGTCGCTATTGTGCCCGCGCCGCTGGTCAGCTAAATTATGTCCATGGCCTACATTTGGCGAGTTGCTCGATGGATCCCGCACAACCGGCCTGGGGGCTTCTTGTGCCCAGCTGCTGCTGCTCAGTTGAGGTAGTTCCCAAGAAGATTCGTTCCTCGGGCCGGTTACTTGTGCCTGGCATGAGCCTCAGGGGCTACTGGATCCATATTTCATCAAAGACAGTAAGCCGAGTCCTGAAGAGACTTGATCCTTAGGTCAGCCATGTTGCCCGAGCTAAGTCTTAGGGGCTACTACATAGACGTTCTTGGCCTGCATCTGGCAAGTTGATTGATGATTCCTGCAGAACCGGCCTAGGGGATTTTTGCGCACATGCCACGGAACAGCTAAATTATATTCTAGGTAGTTCTCGAGGAGATTCTCTCCTCAGGTCGGCCATGTTGCCCAACCTAAGTCTCAGGGGCTACTGCATTGTTGTTCAGTAAAAAAATCAAAGTGCGATGAACAATCTGAGCAGATTCGTCCCTCAGGTTGTCTCGGGGTCTATTGCACAACCGTTTGTTCTACGTGCTCGAGCTCGTCTTCGATCCCCAGGTCGATTGCTTTCAAATCAACATGAGTCTCGGGGGGTCATATGTTTTATTTAACTATAGGCTACTGCCCGAGGTGGATCTCAATCCTCAGGTCAGCCACTCGTGCGTGACCTAGCTCTTGGGTCTACTGCACATTGCGTTTTTCTGCTAAGGGTGTGTTTTTGACAAGCAGACCGGCTTGTTTCCAGCCAGTCTGCGCCCAGGGGGCTGCCATGCACAATAGTGCTAAGTTATGCTACATGACTAATGGTGTAGACCAGATCTAGTGCCGATCTGCACCATGGGGGCTACTGGCTATATAACTCGGCAGAAAATAAATTGCTCTAATCGGAAAAAAAAATCGCAAAAAACCGGCTCGCGAAAAGAGGCTTGGAGGGAAAAGAAATTCCGCAGAGGCTGGCCATCTACATTGACAACTGAAGACCAGAGTGGTTCGTCCTACTTCGGAAACAGTCCCTCCCCCATGACGTTCTGCCACCATAGAAGCCCTCCTTGCATTATGTCTTGCTGCGCAGTGGTTTCCGCATGTGTTGCTTGCGTGGGAGTCATCGGATACATTGCATTGCAATGCGTGTTCACTAAGTTTCTTGGCTGGTGTGCGCGGCTAATACCGACTGTTAGGGAACGCACACTGGTGCTATCTTAGTAGTGGCATGAAAGAGGATTGCTGAGTTGGAAGAGGAAGAAATAGAAAATGGAGCTTTGTGTTCTCTTAGGTAAGGAGATCACTAGAAGGTACTCCCTCCGTCCCACAATGTAAGATTTTTTTTAAAAGCTACATTGTGGAACGGAGTAGTAGATGCCTGCGGTTGGAAATGAGGCAACTGTCGAGCCATACTTGGAAAAGGCTCACCGGGGCAAGCTAATCTCGGACATTATATATAGAGAGCGAAATGGGAATAATAATAAAAAATTAACAACAGGAAGAAAACGTGGCGGACAACATAGATGGAGAATATATATGGAGATAGGAGGACATTACTGACCCGGCAGCCTGCATCATGCTAATAAAAGTGAGGCACCAAAAATCCTTCTTCCCCAGCGTGGTGACGAAGCCACCCAGGAGGACTACCGTCGACCACGTAAGCGCCAGGTAGCCTATGCCGGTCACGCCCTTCAGAAGGTATGCCTGTATCCAAGCATATTGGTTGACCGATATCTCTTCCGGCCATGGCTCTTGCTGCCGCTTCTCTGGATCGACGCCTCTCTTCCCAGCAGCTCCAGCTGCTATTTCTAGTGCGGCCCTGGCCATCATCCTTTCCTTGGCGGTTCACGTAACAAGTAACAACAGGCAAGTCTTGCTCTGTAATCGATCGATCTTTCAGCCTTCCTAGTTAGTATTTAGGTAGGGTGCAGAGCAGCTTGCAATGTAGTCTTAGGCAGCTAGCTAGCATGGTACCAACTAATTAAGCATGGTCTTGGAGAGGCACCTATCTATATGACAGCCTTCTCAGCTAGCCCCTTGTGAGAATGTATGTATTCCATGTGGGAAACAACCTATCTAGATGGCTTAGCTCCTCGGACCAAAATGCACAATGAGGAAATGAATGTGGGATTCTTTGCTTTGCTTGTGTGCCGCAGAAAAAGAGGAAAGAAGCACATGCATGCATGCTTTGGCTCAGCATCGCTTGTGTCCCGAGGAAAATCGATCAAAAGCACATGTTTTTCCTCTTTGCTCTGTCTCACGCTTCCAACGACAGCATCTCCTGCAGCTCATATATACATGCATGGTGGTCTATACCCAAAATAGAGGACCAAGAAAAAATAAATAAATACCCGTCATCGTCCGGAGCAGGCCGCCAAGGTGCATCACTACTAGGAAAAGACTTAGGGCATGGCCAATGCACAGCCCTAGGGTGATGCGTTGTGGGTCATGTAGGATCGGATATTAGGAAAAGTAGGTTATGATAGTGTAGCGGGATCCTCGGCAGAAGGCGGGTGCTTGAGGAGAAAAAGTGTGGTTCCGTGCATAGAACTGAAAAGTTTAATTAAAGAGTAGGGATGCATGTGTAGTAGGAGTTTACTTTCTATTTTTAA